>NC_056747.1:505419252-505719252 GCF_019279795.1 Protopterus annectens | reverse complement strand
AGACACACTATTTTTTCTTTTGCCATGTTCTTTTAACCTGATTTTTTACCACTGCAGTGCCTACATTTCTTAAATCTAAACAGGGAGAAAGAAAGAAAAAACAGGAGCAGCTATTTACATTAGTACCCCCATTACACTTAAAATAAATGAAAAAAAGAATCACTTTATGACATGCAAAGAAGATAATGCACCACTTAAAGATTATTATTAAGAAAAAAAATGTTTGACTTAGCTAACTTTCTCTCTCCTCTTCCCCTATACTGAGTATTTTTCTGAACATTAATGACATGAAATGGGACATATGCTTTAGAGTCCCCTACAAGTTTAACAAAGTCCAAGAAAGTCCAATATTTCCAGATTTTCTTGTTCTACTCCTGCTCATCTTTATCTCTAGGGCATTCTTCTAGTCAACACACATGCTTGTTTCCCTCTCAAGCATTTTCCTTTGAAACCCTGGGAAAGGTTTCATTGGCACCGTCTATTACCAGAAGAAGAAGCAGAATCTCCTTCTGCTTCACAGCTCACTTTTTGTTGGACAAACTTTTGTATTTTTTCCTTGGCATGTACTTCGAGGAAAAATATTTTAAAGATAGCTGGATACAGCAGTTTGAATCTCATGGCTGCTTTTCGATATTCACTGAAAGATGTAATAAATGTATTCCTTTTCTGTCTGGTGTACAATAAGTAGTCATTCTCCAAACGCTCTGTTGTCTTCCACTTTTAGTACTTTGTCCTTCTGCCACAGTTTTGTCAGAATCAACTCCTTTTGCTGGTAAGATTGCATTTTTACTATTAAGGTCTAGGTTGTTTTCTCATAGCCAAGTTTGGACCATACACAAGATGTGCCCTTTCAGTTAACAATTCCTTTTGTGGAATACTATTCCAGTTACTTATTTGTGCTTTCATGAAATTAATAGTCTGCTCCTTCCAGCTTCTCAGGTATAGCAGAAAATCTCAGGTTTTCCCTACATACTCTTTCCTCTAATTCTATTATTTTTTTAAACATCTCTTGTGCAGTCTCATTCAGTCAGCCTTTTCTTCATTTTTACCTCTGAGTTTTGTAGTTTTATTATCTGAGTATCTGTTTAAAGCTTGTTCCATTTTTTCCAGCCTTTTATTGTTTGAGTTGATACATTCCATCATCACTTCACTTATTTTAGTCATGTCTACTTGCAGCTGCTGTATACTTTCCTCAAGGTTACTGGAAGTCAGGTCTGGAGTTTGCACTGCTTTTTGCTGAACAGCTACAGTACTTTTCCCAGTCAGTGTTTTTTTCATCGCCTTTTGTAGCTGATTTTCTTTTAGGTCCTCTGCATTTCTGTCTTCCTGGCATCCAGGTAGTCCAGTTACTAGCCAGTTACTGAAACTTAATCAGAAATCGAGGTTCACTGGCTTTCTCTGCTAAGTTTGTTTTCATACCGGGAGAGCTGGAATTAGGCTGTTACTCAATGTGCAGCCATCTTGGAAGCCCCTCATCACAAGCCACATTGACAACTGTAGTTGCAAACATTATATATAATTTATAATCTATCCAGTCATAGTCAAACATTACATAGCTCATTCAAATCCTGCCTTGGATTAAAGCTCGTTCCTCCTCTACATATATTGTTCCCACAGTTCCCAGTTTTTCCTATGTAAGTTGCTCCTACCCTTTTCTAAAGACCATAATTGCAGTTGCTTTACCTCTGCTACTATATTCACTACTTCTAGTAAAGTTGGTTTACACTTTTCCATTTTATAGTAATTGCTTTTGTGGCAGCTACCATAATTAGACTCAGCATGGCCTTACTATGTCTAGACAATTCTGATTCTGTATCATAGCTCAAAAAATCATTTCCTTAGTTACACCAATTTGTTCATCCAGTATCTCTGACAGAGCAGTCTTCAGGGAATCTTTAAAGTCTGCCAATTCATTACACTACCATAAAATGGGTTCTCAGTTACCTCTTTCTTCCCCATCACACCTCCAAAATTTCCTGTCTACCTGAGGAAAAATTCTCTGGAGTCTACTTGGGGCACAAAACACCTATGTAAACACTTCAGAGCAATGATCCTAAATCTTCTAGACTTTGTTGCATATTTGGGAGACATACATATATCCCCTGCAGATCAGAGTATATGTGCTGTATCTTTAAGAAGCATATCAAGGACTGAATGTGCACATATAAATTGCAGGCACGTGCTGTACCCAGTGCCATTTTGAGAGTGCAGCCAGAGAGTGAGCATGTATGATTGCAATAGCTAGTTTGTATATAAGTTACTTAAGTTCAAGTCAGTAAACTTCTATCATGATGTGTTTGTATATAATAAAGCTGCTTGAACAGAACCCACAAAGACTCTTCTATTGTATCCTGAGTAGGAGCACAACATGGTGTTAGAACCAGGATTTTGGAGAGTGATATTCAGAGCCACAAGGTGTAGGGATGACAGTAAAGGTAGACTAACAGAAATGAGCATGAAAAAAGCCAAAAAGAACCAAAGGTAATGAAAACTTGCACTAACAGCTTATTTTATAAAAAAAGATAAAACAGAGCATTACATGGGGCACAAACTGCATTATTAAACAAGCAGGAGGCACAAAAGGTTTATTAATTAAAGAAAATTGTTAAGATTAAGATATCTATGAAACGATTATCAGAAAAAGCAAAACAAGTATGTTTGAGGCAAAATGGGCATGTTTACAGTAAAACAAGCACAAGAAAAGTACAATGGCCATGAAAAGAGATTAAACGAACAAAAAAATATATAATAAGGGAAACAAGGGCACATTAAGTGTAAATAAAGTAAGGTGACTGCATGTTTTTTTGGCAAAGTGCTGTGTTTTGGCAAAACTACGACTTCATATATGTATGTTTACAGTAAAATGAGCACAAGAAAAGTACAATGGCCATGAAAAGAGATTAAATGAGCAAAACAAATATAATAAGGTTAAAAAGGGCACATTAAACATAAATAAAGTAAGGCAACTGCATGTTTTTTGACAAAGTGCTGTGTTTTGGCATGACTACGACTTCATATTGTATCAAGGGCATAACTAGAATTATTCAAAGTATCTCAAAGTGTGTAGAAGTGCTTACAGTTTGTGCTTATTACTGTGCATGTATTCTGAAGAGTTTATGTGTGTGCAAAGTGCAACTATTTTGTGAAGTACAGTCAAAGTATAGCCATTTCGAAATGTTTCTTGTGTTGGATGTGTCTACTCACAAAGTGCTACCATTACAGAGTGTTTCTTGCACCGTAAAGAATTATATAGCAAGGTACTGCCATTTTGGGGAAATTTCAGTGTGCTGTGTACTCTTTATTTGCAAAGTGAAATTACTTCAAAATGTTTCTGACTCTGAGTTTCTCCTGCCCAGTTCATTTGTATTGTGCAGTTATTTGAAATGTTTCACACTGATAAGAGGTCATTTCTTGCAGTCCATAATTTCAAGAGTATTACAGTGCCTGAGAGACTTATTTCACAAAGTTCAGTTATACAGAGGCTTGCTATGCTGTTGGGCAAAGTTACAAATATTAGCATAAATTGCTGGCGTATGTGTATGTGTTCATGCATATTTGCAAAATCCTTCATTGGTATATGTTAACATGGCAGATGGATTTTGAAAGCCCTTACCACTTGTATTTTATCAGAATATTGCAGAGAATTGGAGACTATCTGAGCAAGAGTATGATATTTTTATACAAGCAGCTTATTCAGACAAAGATGCATGCACCAGGGCATTCATTTTGCTAAACCTAGCTGGGTCAGAGGCCATTGAAAGAGAGCACTCATTTGTAAATGCACCAGTAGTATATGAGGGAGAAGATGAAAATCATCATATTGTTGCACTGGCTGAATCAAGGGAAGACCCCAAATGTTTGAAGTGCAAATTCAGAGAAATATGTAACCCCCAGACAAATACTACATTAGAGAGGCATTTGTTTTACACAACAGATCAGAAACTAGGGGAAACTTTTGCAGCTTATATTACTGACCTGAGAAACAAAACCAAAATGTGTTAGTTTGGTGACTTAAAAGATGAGTTAATAAAAGACAGGCTCATGTGTGGTATTAATAGCGCTGCTGTGAGAAATATTTTGTTCTGGGACAGTGATTTAATGTTAAGTAAAGCCATAGAGATTTGTCAAGTCCATGAAGTTAAAGAAAAACACAAAAGTATGCTTGCAAGTGACAAAAGCATGGTTTCAGCAGACTCCAGAGCAAATGTAGACAGCATGCCACATGTGGTAAAAAGAAGTAGGTCTAAGCACATGGCAGCCACAATCCCTGCTGGTTCACCAGGGGAAGCCACACAGCTTTCCAGCATAGTTAAAGGAGCATGCTCAGTGCAGTACAAGCACGAGTCAGTAAAACCCAAGTTCAGCTTTATTGTTAACTGTCGCAATTGTGGTGTCAATCACGAGTCTAAAAGAGAGAAATGCTTGGCTTTTGGTCAGGAATGTCACAAATGTAAAAAATGGGACCATTTTCAAAAGTTTTGCAAACCAAGTAAACCCCCAAACAGTTGTAAAGAAGGGTCACTCAAAAAAGCAAATTTATGAAGTAGGGTTGCATCAGTCTACTTTCTATGTAGATGGTGTATCAGTAATTGGTGAAAGGGCTGATGCAGTGAATTTACTGACAAAGAACGAAGTGTTTTCTACTGTCTAGATCAATGGTAAATTTGCAGAGCTTAAAGTAGACACTGGTTCAAAGTGTAATGTTATATCAGCAGACACACTTGCTAAAATGAGAACTAATGAGCAACTCAATGTAGCCGGTAGTGTGAGACTTGATGCTTATTGAGGTGAAGAAATTCAAACTGAAGGCTCAGTAATGGTTTCATGTTATTTGGTTAAAAATTGTTACAGCTTAAGACCGGTGCAGTCATTATTGGGTCTCAAAGAGAGTTTGAGAATTAATCCGCTTTCTTTCACCAAAGGAGTTCATGTAAGTGCATATCCTAGTTCTAACTTTTCTGAAGCCATTTTCTTAGAGTAGGCTGATGTTTTCGATGACAAGTTGGACAAACTTTCAGTTGTGTATTCCATGAAGTTAGACCCAGAGGTCACTCCAGTAGTTTGACTAGCAAAAAAAGTTCTGATAGCTATGTAGGATAAAATCAAAGCTCGTTGGATAAAACGGTACAGCAAGGTGTAATTTGTCCAGTTACAGAACCAACTGAATGGGTGTCATCCATGGTAGCATCTCACAAAAAAGGCTCAGATGAAATCAGAAAAGGTATTTACCCAAGAGATCTGAACAAAGCATTGAAAAGACCATCATCCAATGTGTGCATTCAAAGAGGTTGCAGCTCTGATACTGAATGCCACTGTTTTTTCTATCTTGGATGCAAAAAGTTCATTTTGGCAAGTGATGCTTGATCGCAAATCATCATTACTAACTACTTTCAGTACCCCGTTTGGCAGATACAGATTCCTAAGGATGCCATATGGAATAAATTCTGCAAGTGAAGTCTTTCAGTGTGCAATGGAGCAAATTTTTTCAGGTTACCCTTGTGCCATAATAGTAAATGATTTATTGGTTGGAGGCAATGGTGAAGCAGAGCATGTAAGAAACCTAAAGAGAGTTCTAGACAGAGCACATGAGGCAAACATAAAGCTCAATCCTCTAAAGTGTAAAAATTCAAGCTACCAGAAGTTACATATGTAGGTTATTTATTTACCAGTACTGGCTTGAAACCAGACCCGACCAAGAAAGCAGCTCTTCTTGAAATCTCAGCCCGAGATAACATTCAAGCTCTACAGCATTTCCTAGGCATGGTCAACTATTTGGGCAAGTTCATCCCAGACTTCAGTGAGTTGACAACACCTTTAAGAGAGCTGACATGCAAAAATGTTACATGGTCTTGGTTAGAACAACAGACTAAACCAAAGATACACAGGGTAGACTAAGTAAACCATTGTAACCAAAAGTCCAAAAAGAAATCCAGCACAAGGGAAAGATAAAAATTCTTAGAAGTTTATTGTGGCAAGCCCCATAAATAGAATATCCATAGCAAACCGGTTTCAGCAGAAAGTTCAAGCCTTCTTCAGTGCAACAAAATATATTCATTAGAGCAAACCCTGATTACTGCTTATATATACACAGATTAGCCCAAAAGGGCTTAATACCATAATTGAAGTGATTCATCATAGTCAGTTGGTCCAAATCAAAAGTTAGCTTAAATCATTTAGGCCTGGTTTAAATAGAGCGTCTAGCCTGATTATCCAGGAAGATTCCTTATTATTCAATATATTATGCCATCCAACTTTGGATGTCCTGTTCATTTGTATTTTATCTATAATAGTAAAGGCGAATTTAGCAGTTTTGTGTGTTAGAGTGTGCTTGTAAAGGGCATTGAAGATCTTTCTGTTTCTAATTTCACTTAAGTGCTCACTAATTTGGTGTCTGAAAGGTCTGGACATTTGTCCAACATAAAATGAGAAACAGAAACAAGTGGCCAAATAGATAATCCAATCACTGCTGCAATTACCAAAACATCTTATTTGGTAAATTTTTAATGTGTTACAGCTAGTAAATTCCTTGGTTTGAAGTATGTGTGAACAAGCACTACAATGACCACAAGAAACACAACCTAGTAGTGTGTCACCAAATAGAGTTTTCTGTAAAGTAATAGGTGGATTTTAGTGTTTATAATGAGTTAAGTATGAATTAATAGTGCTACCTCTACGGTAAGAAAATGAGCACCTAGAATTGAGTAGTCCATTCAGTTGGTCATGGGAAAGGAGAATGTCCCAATGATTATTAATAATGTTTTTAAACCTATAGGTGTTAGCCCCAAAGGTAGTAACTAGCCTGATGGGTTATGAATTCTGTGTGGTAACTTGAGTCATTCTATCCTTATATTCTAAAAGTTGAGATCTATCTAATTGATCCACCTGGGTTATTGTTCGAGAAATGCAGTTCTCATGATATCCTCTGGTAAGCAGCCTATTAGTTAGATCCTGTTGGCATGCTTGAAGACTTTGTTCAGAGGAACATATACGTTTGATGCGTAGATACTGTGACTTTGGAATGTTGTTGATGATGTGGCGAGGGTGATAACTAGAGGCATGTAATAGGGTATTGTATTCTGGAAATTTCCTGTGTACCCGTGTCTCTAAAGTGTGATCTTCCTGTCTAGTTATAGTGACATCCAGATGTAATTTGGTGGTACTCAATGTGTAATGTAAACTGAATGCCCCATTTATTCTCATTAAGATATCGATTGAATTCATGCACATATAGTTGGTCCCCCCGCCACACCATCCAACAATCGTCCAAATATCGTTTCCAAATATCAAGCTGATCAAGAAATAAATTGTGACTATCATATATTAACTGTTCCTCTAAAAAGCCCATAAACAAATCAGCATAAATAGGGGCAAAGGATGCTCCCATTGCTGTGCCACGTACCTGCCAGTATGATTTGCCATGGAAATAAAAAACATTTTTGGTCAATACATGTTCAGTTAAGGATATAAGGAGTGTGTTGAAACCAGGAGTGTACAGTTGTGATTTTTCAAGCCAATATTGGATGGCCTGTAATCCTGCCCAATGTGGTATGCCTGTATATAGAGAAGTGACATCAAATGTACATAAATACCAGTCTGGTTCCAACTGTGCATCCTGAATGATGTTAAGAAATTGTGTAATATCTTTTAACCTAGACCTAACCCCACGTACATACATGTCCCAATCCATATTTTTTTTCAGATACAACCAACACTCAAAGATCTACTGGGTTCCAATTTGGGAAATCCAGTTTTCAGCCCCCCATGGACAAGCATGCTGCCATTTTTAAGGAATGTGTTCTCAAAGATTTACATTTTTCTCACGAATATCAGATGATTAGACATCATCTAACTAAAGTAGAACAACAAGCCCTACAGGATCTTAGTTCCAATCATGATATAGTAATTTTACCAGCTGACAAGGGGGGTGGCATTGTGGTGATGGATTGGGACATGTATCAGGCGGAGACTGAAAAACAACTGTCCGATCCCCGCTTTTATATACATATGGTTGTGGATCCAACTCCTAATTTTAAAAAAGAAATTGATTCTTTTCTAGACCTAGCCACAGAGGAAGGCATAATTAATCAGAAGACCTGTAGACAACTTAAGGTGTCAGATCCCATACCCCAATATTTATACTTGCTTTCAAAGATACACAAACATTCCACCTGTCCTCCAGGATGACCCATTGTGTCAGGGAGGTGATCTTTAACTGAACCTTTATCTGCCTTCCTCACTGAATACTTGCAACCTTTATTATCCATGGTTAGGTCTAGGTTAAAAGATACTACGCAATTTCTTAACATCATTCAGGATGCACAGTTGGAACCAGACTGGTATTTATGTACACAATGTCACTTCTCTATATACAAGCATACCACATTAAGCAGGATTACAAGCCATCCAATATTGGCTTGAAAAATCACAACTATACACTCCTGGTTTCAACACACTCCTTATATCCTTAACTGAACATGTATTGACCAAAAATGTTTTTTATTTCCATGGCAAATCATACTGGCAGGTTCGTGGCACAGCAATGGGAGCATCCTTTGCTCCTATTTATGCTGATTTGTTTATGGGCTTTTTGGAGGAACAGTTAATATATGATGACAGTCAAAATCTTTTTCTTGATAAGCTTGATATTTGGAGATGATATTTGGATGATTGTTGGATGGTGTGGCGGGGGACCAACTATATGTGCATGAATTCATTAGATATCTTAATGAGAATAAATGGGGCATTCAGTTTACATTACACATTGAGTACTACCAAATTACATTTCTGGATGTCACTATAACTAGACAGGAAGATCACACTTTAGAGACACGGGTACACAGGAAATTTCCAGAATACAATACCCTATTACATGCCTCTAGTTATCACCCTTGCTACATCATCAACAACATTCCAAAGTCACAATATCTACACATTAAACGTATATCTTCCTCCGAACAAAGTCTTCAAGCATGCCAACAGGATCTAACTAATAGGCTGCTTACCAGAGGATATCATGAGGACTGCATTTCTAGAACAATAACCCAGGTGGATCAATTAGATAGATCTCAACTTTTAGAATATAAGGATAGAACGACTCAAGTTACCACACAGAATTCACAACCCATCAGGCTAGTTACTACCTTTGGGGCTAACACCTATAGGTTTAAAAACATTATTAATAATCATTGGGACATTCTGCTTGCCCATGACCAACTGAATGGACTACTCAATTCTAGGTGCTCATTTTCTTACCGTAGAGGTAGCACTATTAATTCATACTTAACTCATTATAAACACTATAATCCACCTATTACTTTACAGAAAACTCTATTTGGTGACACACTACTAGGTTGTGTTTCTTGTGGTCATTGTAGTGCTTGTTCACACATACTTCAAACCAAGGAATTTACTAGCTGTAACACATCCAAAATTTACCAAATAGGATGTTTTGGTAAATGCAGCAGTGATTGGATTATCTATTTGGCCACTTGTTTCTGTTCCTCATTTTATGTTGGACAAACATCCAGACCTTTCAGACACCAAATTAGTGAGCACTTAAGTGAAATTAGAAACAAAAGGATCTCCAATGCCCTTTACAAACATACTCTAACACACAAAACTGCTAAATTCACCTTTACTATCATAGATAAAATACAAATGAACAGGACATCCAAAGTTGGATGGCATAATATATTAAATAATAAGGAATCTTCCTGGATAATCAGGCTAGGTGCTCTATTTAAACCAGGCCTGAATGAGTTAAGCTAACTTTTGATATGGACCAACTGACTAACTGATGCATCACGTCAATTAAGGTATTAAGCCCTTTTGGGCTAATCTGTGTATATATATATATATATATATATATATATATATATATATATATATATATATAAGCAGTAATCAGGGTTTGCTCTAATGAATATATTTTGTTGCAATGAAGAAGGCTTGAACTTTCAGCTGAAACTGGTTTGATATGGATATTCTATTTATGGGGCTTGTCACAATAAACTTCTAAGAATTTTTATCTTTCCCTTGTGCTGGATTTCTTTTGGACTCTTGGTTAGAACAACACCAGAAGGCATTTGAAGACCTCAAGCAGAAAATTGCCATCCCACCTACACTAAGTTACTAAGATGTAAATAAACCAGTCACTCTTTCTTGTGGTGCTTCAAAATTTGGTCTTGACACAATTATTCTTCAAGAGGGCAAACTAGTAGCTTATGCATCTAGAACACTTATCCAAACTGAAATACAATATGCTCAAATTGAGAAAGAACTTTTGGCAATAGTATTTGTATGTTCAAATTTTCATGATTACATCTATGGTCAAGCTATTCAGATTGAAGCTGATCACCAATCTCTAGTTACTATTTAAAGAAGCCTATGCATTTAGCTCCAGTGAGATTACAAAGAATGATGCTCAAGTTGCAAAAGTACAACTTCAAAATGGTCTATACAAAAGGCAAACTACTTTATCTGGCTGATACCTTATCCAGATCACCCAGAAATAAAACAGAACAGCTTGATGCAGAGAATTTTGACTTTGACATGATGGCAGCATGTAATTTCTCTACCACTAGACTTGATGGGCTGAGATATCACACAAAGACTGATCCAATTTTGCAAAAACTCAACCACTACATTAATGTTGGATGGCCGTCGAAGGAATCTAGTGTACTACCTGAAATGCAAACTCATTTTCTCTTCAGAGATGAGATGTCAATGGAAGATGGCATTATTTTCAAAGGTCCTAAAATTGTTGTTCCTGCTTCCTTACAACATGAATATATACAGATTTTGCAGTGTTATCCAGATAAGGAAACACCCGGAATCCGTGCAGTCTCAAGTGAGCTGATACTGCTGCCAGACACTTGGTGAACACCCTGGGGGCTGTACTGAGGCCAAAGGACAGTACTCTGAACTGAAAATGACTGGCTTCTAGCCAAAAGTGGAAGAACCTTCTGGAACGTTTGTCCATTTTTATGTGGTAATACACATCCTGAAATCTATGGAGCACATCCAATCATTTTCCTCTAGAAAGGGAAGTATAGACTGAACTGTGATCATCTGGAATTTTGTTTGCTGAACAAATTTGTTCAGAAGGCTGAGATCTAAAATTGGTCTCAAGTCCCCTATCTTTTTTAGCAACAAAAAGAACCTTGAGTAAAATCCAAATCCTATCTGGTCTAGTGGGACTTTTGGATGACTCTTTTTTTCTAGCAGCTTTTGAATCTCTAATGCTGCTTGATTCCTCTGATTGGGTGGAACATCTTGGAGTCTTTGTTTTGATCATGGAAAAAGAGTGAAGGGAATATGGTAACCTCTGGCAATGATGCTATGCACCCAAGTATCCAAAGTTATTTGCTGCCAGGCTCTTGAGTGCAGAGAAAATCTTCCCAGACTGCTTCAAGATGTAAGCAATTGAGCCCCCTTTCAGGACCACTGGTATGACTGTTCAGAGAACGAATCCCTGGAACCCTGATTTTGCAGGTCATCTCTGCCGTGGGGTCGGCGTCTTCCATTAGAGACCCCACCCACCCTGAGAGGAGCTACCACCACATGTGTCCTGAAAAGGCCCTTGGGATTTCTTAAACCACATCTTCCGGCTTCTCTGATTTTTAGAGTAGGATTGTTGGGCATCAGAAAAACATCTGCCTACTGCAGATACTGTCTTTCCATCTTTCTCGCACATGGCTAGAGTTTCTTTGACTTTGGGGCTGAATAAGGAAGATCCGTCAAAGGGAGCATTGATGAAGGAAGACTTAAATGGCTCTGTAAACTCCCACAAGCACATCCAGGCATGATGCCTTATGGCAAAGCCTGAACCCGCTGCCCTGGTCATCTCTTTGTCTGCATGCACAATGAGCCTCATGGATGAGTTGGAAATAGACTCCAGGGTGGCTAGCTGGGAGGCCATTTTATCCTGGACCTCCTCAAACACAACTCCTGCTAGGGTATCTGATAGCTCCTTGACCAGATCCCACTGGAGCCTAGTGAAATGTGCCATAAAATTCAAAGACCTTAAAGCGAAGGTCACTGAAGTATATACCCATGTTCTGAATCTGTCCATCACTCTGGACTCTCGATTAGGGGGATGAATAGTGGAACTCTCTTCAGCTAGTTCCTTTTTGGTGGCTGCTGCCACCACCATAGCATCTACTCGTAACCTTTTAGCCCAATGCTGGTGATCTGCTGGAGCTGAGAGTATTTTATCTGGCCTCCGAGGAACTAGTTCTATGGAGTGAGTAGCTTTCCAAGCCTGCTGCTCAATCAATTTAATAAGAGTGTCAGTGGTCGGGGTCATGCAAGAAGTAGATGGGCAAGCACCAAAAGCCTGCAAGTACCACTAACTCCTCAGAGGAAGGGTCTTTGGGCTTCCAGTTACCCTCTGTTTCAGGATTTTTAGAAGGAGACATCTTCTGGGGGGTGACCAGGGGGAACCCTACCCATCATCAAAGTCCCTGTCTTCTGTGACAGATTCCTCAGGAGAATCTAAGTGTTTCCTCTTACACGTCTTCTTCCTGGGGGGCTCATCAGTGGGAATCTGTGAGGAGGATTCAGAAGATGAAGGGCCCTGTGCAGGGGTATCTTGCAGCTTAGGTGTCCGCTGTCTGGGCGTGGCGGTTGGTGGCAGCTCTGGTTAAGAGGGAGTCCTGGGATAAAACTCTATGATACAAAAGGGGCTAGCTGAGAGCCTGCAGAGGCCAATGCCCTCTCCATTACCTGGAAGGCAGCCCCCCATGAAGAGGGATGGGAGCCCAGAACCAAGAAAGACAACCTCAGAAGTGAGGTCACACCCTACTCTGAGAGACCTATCTCCAAAGCAGGAGCCGAGGCGGAGCCCATGTCTACTGAGGTTCCGAGAGCTAGAGGCGGCCTCAAATAAAAAACTGAAGCCAATCTGAAACTCTCGGAACCAACAATGGAGCTATGACCCCAGACATCCGCTGGTTCCTAAGGAACTGAGGCAGTCAAGGCAGACCTTGGAACCAAAGGGGAAAAGGCTGTCGGCACTAGACCAGTTGGAACTGGAGAGATCTGAATCAGAAACTCTAAGCCCTCAGAGGAGGTTAGAAGAGGAACATCCAGTGGAGTCCTGGGAGGAAACACCCCAACTCCAGAAGGGAGAGTGTTCTGGGAAGAGAAAGAAAGACCCCTGGCCACAAGGAGCTGATCCACCAACCTCACAATGTTGACTTCAGTTAGACTCCTGGAGAAATGGACAGATAAGCCTGAAGGGGATTCTGGTCTGTCAAGAAAAGAACTTGGAAGCTGTTCCACAAAGGGATCAATAGAGGGTGAATACCTTGTCCTGAGTGTGGTAATTATGCATGTTGTTAGCACTGATGGAGTTTCCAATGTTTGTGGAAGCATAGTGGACAGAGTTAGTTCCGACTGGGAAGCTGAAGTTGTCGGTACCAAAGTGACTGACACCAAAGTATGTGGCATCATAAAAGATAGTGCCGAGGTAGTTGGTTCTGAATGTTTCCAAACCTTAGGCTTTGGATCTGCTGAAGTAGTGGAAGTGGAACGATCATGCTTTTCTGCTATCAGAGCCAAAGGAGATGCCAGCACTGAGCAGCTTCTCTTAGGTCCAATATCAGATTTAGAAGGAGAAGTGTCAGTCTTGGATAAAGCCGCCTCAAAACAGGACTTAATTAGACCCTTCAAAATCAATTTATTTTATCTTTCGATTAAGGCTTGATTACTGAAAGCCTGGCAAATAGAATAGTCCTGTTGAAGATGAGTTGGGCCTGAACAATACACACAGGAAGAATGCCCGTCAAAACTGGGCATGTTCCATCCACATTCTTGGCACTGCTTAAAGCCAGTAGTGCCTTTAGATTTATCCACCATGTTGACAGTCACCAAAAAGAAAGGTCAACAGGCAGCAACCACACAGAGACACTTACAGAAGGAAGGGAAAAATTACCAACAATGGTAGCCAAAGCTACCTAAAAAGGCAGAGAAGAGAGAGAGAAAGGTACTGCCAATGATGGTAGGGTGAGAATACTGTATGGTAAAATGGGCACACTCACTCAACAAAGAAAGTGCGTAGAAGAACAGTAAAGAATAAAATGTATAAATATATATATATATATATATATATATATATATATATATATGAAAATTGTAGATTAAACAGGAAGAAACAAAGAAAAAACTATAAATTTGTACTTAGCTTGGAGAGAAAATGGCTGATGCCATCTTGCGACAAGAGCAGCAAATGAGATCTGAGATAATATGGATGGGGTATTGTGGGTAGAGTCTTAGCTCAAGAGTTTTGGGCTGGTGTGAGCTTTGTAATAGCTGAACTGGTTCTGAGGATTGGAACTAGGTATCCTAAAGTCAAGGATAAATGAAGATTGACCATCAGATAGATAGTTATATACTTATCATAATGATAGATCTTTGTTATCTGTCTCCATCTGTTTCAACCTGCAGGTTATTGGATCTGACTTGGATCTGACATTGGCCAATTCCTTCAGACTTTGAACTTACCAGGCTCCCGCCTTCCTTACCATACTTATCAGACTGAATTTGCCCCATGTAATCCAACCCTTAAGCGACAATAAGCTACCCAAACCAAAAAGGACACAGGAGTACAACAATAAAGAAAGGATGATCTCCATTGTTCGGCTATCTCAGATGGGAAAGTTTGCAATGACAAGCCAAGGAAGGGGCAGGAGGGGGGAGAATGCTGAATTAGGTGGAGACAGCACGGATCTATTGTTATGCTAAGTACGTTACTTTCATATCTGACGGTGTCTACTCTATCTGGCTTCAACCTGTGGGACAGAGTCCTCAGCCATATAAATCCTTGGGATGAACTAAGGAACGATATTCCGCAACACAGTGGAGTGGAAAGAAGCCCTGGATCTTAACTGAATATCCAGCTTGTAATGTGAAACAAAAGTGTAATGACACATCCATGTCACAGTTGTACAAAATAAATCCATTGATACTCTAGAAAAGAGCTGTAGAGGTAGCCATAGCTCCAGTAGAATGACCCTAGGCCTGTGTGGCAGGGTCTTGCCTCTCAATGAATATGCAAATGAAACAGTCTGATGGGCACTTGGATAAAGTCACTTTAGACACAGGTGGCCTAGCCTGGATTTTGAAAAGGAAACAGATAACTGAAAGGATTTGCTACAGGCCTTGATACAATCCAAATAAAATCTCAATTGTCTATGCACATCCAAAGAATACAGAAGTTTGCCTTTGTTGAAAACAATTGGAGAAACACAGGGAGATGAATGAACTGTTGAGATTATTCTCTGAAGCCACTTTAAGCAAAAAGAAGGATTTGTATGGATAGGACCCTGTTTTTGAGGAACACTAAACAAGGAGAAGACTTAAGAGCTGGTATCTTTAAAGCCCTCCATGACAATGTAACAGTCACAAAAAATAAGCATTTCCAAGACAAAAACTTCAAGTCTGACATTGCCAAAGGTTTGAAAGGAGGGGCCTGCAAGGACCTGTAAAACAAATGGCAAATACCAGGGAGGAACAGGATGCTGAACTGGTGGACCAAACAAAAATTAGAAGTTATGTACTTACCATAACTTGGCATTTGTATTGTCCAATTTAATTCTTCCACACTTATGGGTTTAGGATCCGATACTGGATCTGATTTGGCCTCTTTTTCAAGACTATGATCCAAGCCTCAAGCTCTTCCCTCTCCCATAATGCTTAACACCTGCTCTAACCTTCAGATTGAGTTTGCTGTTTTATGAACAGTTCACCATAGAAGTATATACCTATCCTCTTAAAGGTAATATAGTAGACAAAATAGCCATACTCTGGAGCTTAAACTATGAACCTATGTGCTCCTGAATTCCTCTAGCAGTCTCAAAGCAATTAGGCTGGGGGATGGATGGGAGGGACGTGAGGAAGAATCAAACTGGACAACACAGATTTGGTCTCTGTCGGGGATCATGAGCCTTGGACCATTCTTCCCTAATAATATCCCCCCACCCCAACAGGGAAATGTCCATGGTCACTCTGGCTGTGCTAGGGGGAAGTGAAAAAGGTCTCCCTAGATATAGGGCATCTGATAGCATCCACCACTGGAGATGGCATTTGCAAACTGGGGTTAGTTTGACATGAACCAATAAAGGATGGAATAGAATGGACCACTGAACTGCAAGGGTCCACTGCAATACTCCCATAAAAAAACTTGCTAAACGTACCACAAGTATTGCTGTTGACATTGAACCTAGCGCTCTCAGAATTAGCCATGCAGGAGGATCTGTTATGCCCAGAAATGTCTATATTTGTTGCCCCAGAGATATAACCCATTGCTGAGGTAACGCTGCTATTTGTAAAACTGTGTTCAGTCATGTTCCTATGAACTCCAGGTCTTGCACAGGAGTGAAGTTTGACTTTGTCAGGTTTATTGTGATTCCCAATTGGCTGAAGGTGGGCAGTAGATACTGCGTGGCCCGGAGTAATTGATGCTTTGTTAGTGCGGTAAGGAGCCACTCATCCAAATATGGAAATACCTGGATTCCTTGCAGTCTCAGGTGAGCTACCACTACTGTACACTTGGTAAACACCGGGGGGGGGGGGGGCTGTGGTGAGGCCAAAGGTAAGGACTCTGAATTGATAATGACTGGCTCCTAGCCAGAAGTGCAGATGTCTCCTGGACAGTCTATTTTGATACGATAGCACACATCCTGGAGATCCACAGAGCACATCCATTCATCCTTGTGCAGAAGCTGCAAGATAAACTGGATCATGACCATCAGAAACATTGACTTCTTCACAGATTTAGCTTGCTTAGATCCAATATCGGTCGTAGGTCCCCTGTCTTTTTTGGCACCAAAAAGAAGCGCAAATAAGTTCTGGACCCTTGTTGTTTGGTTGGGACCTTTTGGATGGCTCCTTTTTCTGGAAGTTTTTGAACTTCTTGAAAGGCAAACTCCCTCTGACTGGGTCGTACGTCAGGGAGATTCCCCCTGGGACTTGGAGGTGGAAGGGAAAAAAAATGTAGTAAAAAATTATGTACTCACCATAATGTTCAATCTGAGTTGTTGACTTCATTCATCTTCAACCTGTGGGTTTGGATCTGAGAATTGGATTTAAGTTGGGTGTATAATAAGCTCTAGCATCTGAACTCTGAGCTCTTCCTCTACCCATAATGCCCTGCTCTCCCATCATCCCTTCAGATCGACTTTGCTGCTGTAACACATGCAATGTCTCCAAAATAACTATTTTCAACATACATATATAGAAATTTAGAAAAGCACTTCAGGAGTCAAAACAGGAAACATTGACTACTGTCAGCATATCCGCCAGATCCCAATTCATTTGGAAGGGGGATGGAGGGAGGGAAGGTTGGAGATGGAACATTATGGTGAGTACATAACTTCTTTATCTAAAGTTGTTGTCTTCATTCAATCTTCAACCTGTGGGACACAGTCCCTAGCTAAAGTAATCTTGGGAGGCCCTCATGGAAGGATATTATGGAGCACTGCAAAACCAAAGGATGCCCTGTTTCTGGAAATAATGTTCAATTTATAATGAGATATAAAGGTATGAGAGTCTGCCCAAGTAGAAGCTGCACATATCTCATCAATGAAAACTTTAGACCAAAAGGCCAAGGATGTGGACATAGACCTAGTAGAAAGGGCCTTAATTTGAACAGGTAAGAAAAGTCCTTTGGAAGAGTACACAACAGAAATACAGCTGGTGATCCAGTTGGCCAATGTGACCTTGGAGACTGGTTTACCCAAATTAGACTTTGAAAATGATACGAATAGCTGATCAGAATTACTGAAATGTTTTGTTCTGTCTAAAAAAATGTAATTGTCTAGGTACATCCAGCATATGAAGTTTATACACTCCCCTGTTTTGAAAGTTGGGGGAAAAAACCTGGAAGGCTGATGACCTGACTGATGTTAGCTTCAGCATCAACTTTGGGCAAGAAAGAAGGATTAGTATGCAGTGTAACTTTGTCTTTGTGAAAGATCAAATAAGGTGGCTTGTTTGATAAGGCTTGAAGTTCAGACACCCTCTTAGCAGAGTTGATGGCCACTAAGAAGGTGGTTTTCTAAGATAAATACTTCAATTTAACTTTTGCTGAAGGCTCAAAGTGAGGCGCAACCAAAGCTTGCTAAATCATGGTGAGATCCTAAGGAGGAGTGGAACTTTTGATTGGTGGGCAGAGCACAAAAGTGCCCTTTAGAAATGACTTGTACAATTTAGAAGAGTCCAAAGATGATGAGTTTTCTCCAATGTGAAAGTTGGAAATGGCTGACAACTGAACTTTCAAAGTAGAGAAACTAGCTCCATTATGGAAAATAGAGGCTAAGAAATCCAGGATGGCTGGAATAGATGCTATAAAGACATCTAAATTGTGTTGATGGGCCCAAATTGAAAACCTTTTCCATTTGATATTGTATATTTTTCTGGCGGAAGGTTTATGTGCTGCAATCAAGATCTTTTTCACTGGGGATGAAAGCCCAGGAGTTCTAGCCATCACTGAAATTGGAGCAACCAAGTGGTCAGTTTGCAGGCTCATGAGATATGGATGGGTCTGTCCAGATGGATGGGACAGAAGATCTGGAATGGGATCCAGAATCCACGGTGGACAAACCAGGTGAGACCAAAGGGAAGGAAACCAAACTCACAGAGGCCAAAAGGGAGCAATGAGGATTACTTTGCACTTCAACCTCTGAGCTTTCTGCATAAGTTTTGGGATGAGAGGAAGAGGGGGATAAGTGTAAAGCAGACCGGGAGGCCAAGAATGGACTAGAGCGTCTTTTGCTGTCCCTGAGGAGGGATCAGGATGAATAACTCACTGCATTTTGCGATGGAAGGAGATGTGAAGAGATTACAGCAAGGTTGACCCAATTTCTGGAATATCATGTTCGCCACTGAAGTATTGAGAGACCACTCATGAGGCATCAGAATGGTTCTGCTGAGCATGTCTGTCAGGATGTTTGACTTCCTCGGAATGTGCGTTGCCACTAGAAAATGTTTGGAAGAAATTGTCCACTTCCACAACTTCATGGCTTCCCAACACAACGGGTAAGACTTGACTCTTCCCTGTTTGTTGATATACCAAACAACTGACACGTCTGTTTGAACTGCAATGGTCCTGGCCAGAAGAGAGAAATGAAGGGGTTGCAATAACAGAAGCATCTCTCTCATCTCCAGGACATTTATATGCAAATTGGTCTTGAGCTGGGACCACGTGCCTTGGACTGTTTGACCCAGATAATGCCCCCCCCCTACCTAAACTGGGAAGTGTCTGTGGTCACTGTGGCCCCTGGGGGGGTGAAGGGTCGACCTTGTTGGAGAACATCTGACTGGAGCCATCAGAGAAGGGATTCCCCTGCATACTCACAATAACATGATTGGGTGACTTAGCGAATATGACAGTAAAGACCACTGGACTGCCAGAATCCATTGAAGTTCTCTTGTATGAAGCAGTACTACTGGGACAAGAGTGATGGTGGCAGCCATAGAACCCAGAGCCCTGAGAACAATGGGATGACATGATTGACAGACCACGATGCTTTGCCAGAGATGGTCTGCACCTGTCACCCCTGGGATTCAGGTTACTGGCTAAGGCTCTTGCCACCCCTATAGTGCCTTTTTTAGGCAAACTTCAAAGGACAAAACCACCACCGTAACAGGTACAAGCATGCAAAATCTGAAGGTAATGCTACTCAATGCTAGAAGTCTAAACCTCAAAATGCACTCTCTCGAGGCACTCCTAAAAATGGAGAACATCGATATCTGTGCAGTAACAGACCTGGTTCAAGGCTCCAGAGAGCACCCCTGCAATACCAGGCTACAATTCTTACCACACTTTTCGGCCACCAAACCAGGACCGAAACACTAAAGGTGGAGGAGTGTCAATATTCACCAAGGATATTCATGCCACCAGGCTAGTTGGCCAACACAATGTGTCTGAAATTCTCCAAGTGCAACTAACACTAGGTAAGACTGCAATCCAAATTGTAGCTTCCTACAGATCCCCCACCATACCCCAAGATTATCACTACACCTTTCTAAACATACTGGAAAATATTAAGATAGAACCAAACACCCTAATACTGGGTGATTTTAACTACCCTGCCATTAACTGGGAAAACTACTCATGTCCCAACACCTTTGTGCAATGGTTCTTGGAATTCATAAATTCCAACGCCCTGGATCAACTAATCCATAGTCCCACCAGGGGCTCCAATATCCTAGACCTGGTCATTACCAACATGAGAAATCAATGCTCCATACCTATGGTCACCCCCTCGTTAGTCAGGTCTGACCATAAGCTAATCACCCTTAACATCCACATCCCACCCCCCCAGTAAAGAAACCACCATAAAAACTTCTCCAAAGCCAACTTCATGCTACTCAAGTCAGAAGTGACAAACTTCATGACACCCATGCAGACGGGAACTGAAAGTTCAACTGCTGAATCCTACACTAAGGCACTGTACGAGCACATCCACTCATGCATGAATCATGCCATCCCAAATAGAACCAAAATGGTCTCATCCAAAAAAAGGAAGCCAATCTGGTGGTCCCCTGCCATAAACAAACTTTACAACAAAAGGAAGAAACTTTTGCAGAAAAGAGGAAAATACCAGGATGCAAAAAACTCCCTTACTAGCCTCAGTAAGAAACTGAGATGCCTCATAAAATCCTCCAAAGCTAGTTACGAAAATAAAATTGCCAAAGATTCCAAAGACAACCACAAAGCATTCTATAACTATGTCAAGAATCTAAATGGCAATGCTCAGATCTGCTCTGAGCTAAAACAGAATGGCATTAAATATACTGATCTGAAGGATATTGCCAATATCCTGGCAGATCGATTCAGTGCCAACTTCACCCCCCTCTCACCCCCTAAATGGCCCATCTCAATACTGGAAGATTGCCAAATTACGGTAATAACGGCCACACAGGTAAAATACGCACTCTCTAAAGCCAAGAATACAGCATCCATGGGACCAGATGACATCCCGGGCTGTGTACTACATGAACTACAATATGAACTGGCACCTCACCTAAGTGTCATGTTTAATCATAGCCTCACCTCAGGTTTCGTGCCCACTGAGTGGCGCAGAGCTACAGTTATCCCAATCCACAAGGGGGGATCCACCTTGGATCCCGGAAACTACCGTCCCATCAGTCTGACAAGCCTTATCTGCAAGGCCATGGAGTGTATTATCATGGAACTTATAAACAAAGACATTGGCAACCTTCAAACACTGGACCCCACCCAGTTTGTGTTTGTCAAGGGCCGATCTTGTCTCCTGAACCTGATTGACTTCTTTGAATCAGTCTCCAGAGCCATGGACAAGGGTAAGGTGGTCCACACAGCCTATCTAGACCTTGCCAAGGCCTTTGACACCATTTCCCACTCTGGAATCATAGATAAACTTACTAAGTTGGGCATTAATCCCTATGTCACCCAATGGGTTGCTAAATGGCTTACTGATAGAACCCACACTGTAAAAGTAGCCGACTCCAAATCCAGCTCCAGACAAGTGACAAGTGGAGTACCTCAGGGTTCAGTCCTGGGGCCGCTCTTGTTTGGCATCTACTTCTCTGAAGTACAGGTCAACACTAAGGGACTCTGGCTAACAAAGTTTGCAGATGACTGCAAACTGGGAGCCATTATTGAATCCCCAAATGATGTGGATACTCTACAACAGGGCCTTACAGAAACAGATGCTTGGTGCCAGAGCCATGGGCTCAAGCTCAATGCCAAGAAATGTATTGTTATCCCTTTGGGAAAAAACATGTATCCATGAATTACCATATAGGTGGCAGTACACTAAACACAGAAAGTGTGATAAGAGACTTAGGGACACAGGTGGACAGTGGTCTCACCTTCGATAACCACATCGCCACAACAGTCAGGAAATCCTTCTATGTGGCACACCTCATCATGAAGGGCTTTTCATCCAGAAAAAGGAGGTCATTGTCCCACTGTACTCATCCCTCATTAGACCCATTATAGAATACAATGCCCCATTTGGTATGTACCTCTCAAGACATCTGCAACAACTGGAAAGGCCTCAGAAATACCTCACTAAAAGAATCACAGGCCTAAAGCAGATGCCCTATGCTGGCCTTAAAAACTCCAGCTCTACCCTGTCGCATATCGCCTACTCAGAGGCGATCTCTGCTTAACATACAAGGCCATGACAAACCCAGAGCTGTTGGACATGCTACACTTAAAGAAATCCCAATCCCTCAGAGCTACACGCCCAGGGATCTAAACCTTGTCATCACAATAAACAAAACATGCTGGAGGGATAGGTTCCTGACCCAGAGACTCCCCAGACTCTGGAATAGATTGCCCATACATGTCAAGCAGAGTGCCTCTTTGGACCTCTTCAAGAGGAACCTTGCCGATTGGATGGGAGAAAGGAAATTCACCCCAGGGATCACGTCAGTCGCCCTGCTAGACAGGGGTCCAGGAAAGTAAATAATGTGGGAAGAAATAGCCAGGGAATTGTTATGGCTAGGCTTGTATAGGCCCTAGGGCTGATAGCCTAGTACCAACCTATGAACCTATGAACCTATGAACAAGACCTGCCAGGGGAGCAGGAATATCCAAGATCTGTCTGATATGGAGTCTTAAGGTGGAGATCCTGTCTGGAGGAAGGATAGCTAAGCAACATGTTGTGTCCAGACGGGCTCCAATGAAGTCTTATCAGTTGGACTGGTTGAAGTTGTAACTTCTTCAGATTGATGGAAATGCCCAAGGTTGACGCTAACTGAAAAAGATAGTCCCTGGCTTAGATGAGTCAATGCCTGGTGGGCGCAGTGAGAAGCCAATCGTCCAGGTAGGGAAACACATGTAATCCTTGCTGCTACTACTCCCATGCATTTGTTAAACACCTTGGGGGCTGTGGTGAGACCAAAGGGGAGTACTCTGAACTGGTAATGACTGGCTCCCAGCTGGATGCAGAGAAACCTCCTGGAGTGCCTGTTCATATTGATGTGATAGTATGCATCTTGGAGGTCTATAGAGCACATCCAGTTGTCCTTCTGCAGGAAGGACGGAGTGGACTAAATCATGACTATTTGGAACTTTCATTTCACTACTGATTTGTTGAGGTTGGTGAGATTGGAAATGGGTTTGAGGTATCCTGTTTTTCTGGGCACTAAAAAGAATCTGGAGTAGATGCCTGATCTGAGCTGGTCTTTGGGGACACTTTGGATGACTCCTTTTGTCAGCAGCTTTGAAATCTCGAAGGCTACGCCACCCTCTGATTGGGTGGAACATCACAAAGGTTCTTGGTTGGGGAGAGATTTTGGAAAAATGGTATGGAATAACCTCTGGATATGATATTTAACACCCAACAATCATTTGTGATGGCTTCCCAGGCTGTTGGGTGCAAAGATAAACGTCCTCCAACTGCCTCCAGAGAAGAGCAGTTGGGCAATCCTTCAGGGTCACTAACTGGGCCTCTCAGAGAAAGTATCTCAAGACCCCCGGTTAATTGGACCCTCTCTGCCCCAATGGTGACAATCTGCCATTGGCACCATTTCCACCTCTGCCTCTGGAAGAAAAATCTCCCTGTGAATCCTGAAAAGGACTTTGAAATTTTTGAAACCACAGCTTTTTACCTCCACACTGGCTCTTGGAAAAGGGACTTTGTGAGGTAGCAAAGCAGATTCTGACAGCAGCCAAGGTTTTTCTGTCCTTTTCACTTTGGCAAACCTTTCTGGCAATCAGCCCAAACAAAGATGATCCATTGAAAGGGGCATTAATGAAGGGTGCCTTGAAAGGTTCTAAGGAATCACACAGCCACATCCAGGCTTGACATCTAATAGCAATGCCTGACTCGGCTGCCCTTGAGGTACATTCTGCAGCATGAGAAATTAGCCTCATGGATGTCTTGGATATGGACTGTATGGTGGCCAGTCTGGAGAAAAAGGTCTTTTGTTCGTCAGCAAAGCTGGACAATGGAGCAGGACTAGAGAGTTCCTTGACTAAGTCCCTCTGTAGTCTGGTTGCATGTGCCAAATAATTTAACACTCACAATGCAAAAGTTGGTGAAGTGTACACCCACTTACCAAATCTGTCCAAAGCCCTAGACTCCCTGTTAGGGGGGTGGACAGTGGAGCTTTGTTAGGCTAGTTCCTTCTTGGTGGCTGCTGCAACCACCATGGAATTGACAGGGATACCCTTAGTTCAATGGGGTCTGTCTGAAGAGGCACTCAGGATTTCTGTCAGGAGCTTAGGAATGGGTTCCGGTTACCTATTACAATAGCGAAACCGCAGTTACACAAATACGGAAACGTCGACACATATTGAGCAAACCGCAAAAACACCGAACGTCCTGAAGTGCAAAATTCGAAATGTCGAATCGTCATAGTTGGCCCTTCTCTGGTATAACTCCTTAAGGTAAGTGTGCAATAGTTATGGACCTTAGGGTTAGGGTGCGGGTTAAGGTAAGTTCATACATAGTAATATATGTAAGCTTTAGTTTAGGGTTAGAAGTAGGGTTTTGTTAAGTGTATGTATGTGGATTCATTATTTTGTTTGGGTATAGCTCCTTAAGGTAAGTGTGCAATAGTCACAGACCTTAGGGTTAGGGGGCGGGTTAAGGTAAGTGCATACATAGTAATATATGTAAGCTTTAGTTTAGGGTTAGAAGTAAGGTTTTGTTAAGTGTATGTATGTGGATTACTTATTTTGTTTGGGTAGGTAGTACATAGAGGGCCGTGAGGTTGGCCAACTATGCCGATTTGACATTTTGAATTTCACGCTTCAGGACGTTCGGTGTTTTTGCAGTTCACTCAATGTTTTGACGTTTCCATATTCACTTAACTGCGGTTTCGCGATTATAATATAGACCCATGGGTTCCATGGTGTCTGGTTCATTCCATGCACTGCAGGAAACAAGGTCAATAAGGGGATCTGCAGGACGGGACATCCAAGAAGTAGATGGGTCTGACCCAAAAGCTTCCAGAAACACCAATTCCTCCGGGTTAGGGTTTTGAGCAGACCAACCACCTTTTTGGCGAAGAATTTCCAGGATGTCTCCAAAAGACATCCTCAGGTGGTGACCTGGGGGTCCCTTCCCCTTCATTGATATCAATGTCCTCCATGAGGGATTCCAATGAGGAATCCAAGTGCCTCCTTTTGCAATGATGCTTACGAGGGACTTCCTCAGTGGGGTGCTCCGGAGGTGTCAGAAGACTTGGGATGTTCCAAAGGGGAAACAGTCAAAGTCTTTTTCTGGGTAGGCTGTCCCAGAGGTGACAGAACAGATGTCTCAGGCACAATATCTGCTGAGAAGGGACCAGATGCCAAAGCAGGCAGAGTTGACGTTCTTCAGGGCACAGAGAGAATTCTCTCCACCACTTTGAATGCCTAGGGAGAACAAGAAACTGAGGGCAATACCCCTGGAGCCAAAGCTGTTGAGGAAGAAGCCCTACATATCTGCACCAACCCTGGATCTGAGTGTGGAGTCAGAGCTGAGCTGTCAAGCACCAAAGCCCCGAGGGGAAGAGACAACTCCGATAAGTTCGCAGTGGACATCAACCCCCTTGATTCAATGCCAAAGTTACGACTCCAAGAACCACTCTGCTCCAAAACTGTGGGAGCAGGAGCAGTCAGGGAAACTGAAGGAGTCAAGGTACTCATACCTAACAGCGCTGATGTGTTGACTCCATGCATCTTTGGGCCCAATAACTCCAAACCTGAATGTCGGATCGAAGAAGTTATTGGAGTAAAGGCAGGTTGATGGCTCATGGATCCTGAGGGGGGGAGAAGCAGACAAAACCCCCAGCTGGATTTGTGTCTGGGGAACTTCATCAGCATCCTGTCTACCTCTGATTCAGAGAACATCGACATCTGTGCAGTGACTGAGACCTGGTTCAAGGCTCCAGAGAGCACCCCTGCACTACCAGGCTATAACTCATACTACACTTTTCAGCCATGTAACCTGGACCAAAACACCAAAGGCGGAGGTGTGTCCTTATTCATTAAGGATATCCACACCTCCAGGCTAGTTGCTCAGCATAATGCATCCGAGGTTATTCAAGTGCAACTAACTCTGGGTAAAACTGCAATCCAAATTGTAGCTTGCTACAGATCCCCCACCATGCCTCAGGATTCCCACTCCTCTTTTCTTGATGTACTGGAAAATATTAGGGTTCAACCAAACGCCCTAATAATGGGCGACTTGAACTACCCCACCATTAACTGGGAAAACTACTCATGTACCAACTCCTTAGCTCAATGCTTTCTGGAATTCATAAACTCCAATGCCCTGGATCAATTTATCCACATTCTCACCAGGGGCAACAAAATCCTAGACCTAGTCATTACCAACATGAGTGACTAGTGTTCCACACCTGAAGTCAACTCCTCGTTGGTCCGATCCAACCATAAGCTAATCACCCTGTTTATCCACATCCTGCCCCCCCCCCCATTAAGGAAACCACGGTAAAAGAATTCTCCAAAGCCAACTTCATGCTTCTTAAGACAGAAGTGGTGAACTTCATGACACCCATGCAGATGGACAATACAGTTACAACTGCTGAATCCTACACAAATGCACTCTATAAGCATTTACACGAGTGGATGGATCGTGCTATCCCAAACAGAACCCAGACGCTATCCTCCAAAAAAGAAGCCAATCTGGTGGTCCCCTGCCATAAATAAACTGTACAACAGAAAGAAGAAACTGTTGCAAAAGAGAGTAAAATCCCATGAGTGGAGGAGCTCCCTGGTCAGCCTCAGTAAGCAGCTGAGATCCCTCATAAGATCCTCCAAAGCTAGCTACAAAATCAAAATCACCACTAATTCTAAGGACAACCACAAAGCATTCTATAGCTATGTCAAGAATCTCGATGGCAACACCCATATCTGCTCTGAGTTACAGCACAAAGGCACGAAAATTACAGAACCAACTGATATTGCCAACATCCTGGCAGATTAGGTTCAGTGCTAACTTTACCCCCCCCCACCCCCTAAAGGGCCCATATCTATACAGTAAGAAAGCAGAGTCCCTGTAATCACAACTATCCAGGTAAAAGCTGCACTTTCTAAAGCCAGAAACACAGCATCCATGGGACCGGACAACATCCCAGGCTGCGTTTTACACAAACTTCAGAACAAACTGGCTCCCCACTTAAGCACGTTCAATAATAGACACACATCAGGCTTTGTGCCCACTGAATGGTGCATAGCAACAGTTATCCCATTCCACAAAGGGGGAGCCACCACTGATCCCGGGAACTATTGACCTATTAGCCTGACGAGCCTGGTCTGCAAGGCCATGGAACGTATCATCATGGAACTCATAAACAAAGACATTGGTAACCTTCAAACTCTTGATCCCACCCAGTTCAGGTTTGTGAAAGGCAGATCATGCCTCCTGAACCTGATCAACTTCTCTGAGGCAGTCACCAAAGCCGTAGCTGAGGGTAAGGTGGTTCACACAGCCTATCTTGACCTCGCCAAGGCTTTCGACACCATTCCCAATTCTGGAATTATAGCTAAACTCACTAAACTAGGTATAAATCCCTATGTCACAAGATGGGTTGCCAACTGGCTCACTGACAGAACCCACACTGTAAAAGTTGCAGACTCCAAATCTGACCTAAAAGCAGTGACAAGTGGAGTACCACAGGGTTCCATCTTGGGACCTCTCCTGTTTGGTATCTACTTCTCTGAAGTACAGGCTAACACAGAAGGCCTCTGGCTAATGTAGTTCGCAGATGACTGCAAACTAGGAGCCATAGTCAAGTCCCCAAATGATGTGGACATCCTACAGAAGGGCCTCGCTGAGATAGATGCCTGGTATCAGAGCCATGGCCTCAAGCTCAATGCCAAAAAAGTGCAGCGTCATTCCCTTTGGTAAAAACTCTGTACCCATGAACTACCACATAGGCAGCAATCTACTTAACACCGAATGCGTGATAAGAGACCTTGGGACCTAGGTGGACAGTAATCTCTCCTTTGATAGTCACATCACCACAGTAGTCAGGAGGTCCTTCTACTTGGCACACCTCATCATAAAAGGGTTCTCATCCAGGAAAAAAGAGGTCATTGTTCCCCTCTACTGGACACTCATTAGACTCCATTATAGAGTACAATGCCCCTTTTGGAATGTACCTCACAAGACATCTGCAGCAGCTGGAAAGGCCACAGAAATACCTCACAAAGAGGATTACTGGCCTCAAACAAATTACCTACACTGACCGCCTCAAAAAACTCCAGCTTTACTCCATAGCATATCGCCTACTCCGAGGTGATCTTTGCCCAACATATAAAGCTATGTCAAACCCAGAGCTGTTGGACATGCTACACCTAAAGAAATCTCAATCCCTCCAAGCTACTCACTCTAGGGACCTAAACCTTGTCACCACAATAAACAGGACATGCTGGAGGGATAGCTTTCTGTCCCAGAGACTTCCCATACTCTGGAACAGGCTACTCATCTATGTCAAGCAAAGTTCTTCATTAGCACTCTTCAAGAAAAATCTTGATGAGTGGATGGGAAATAGGAAATATACCCCAGGAATCACTTCTGTGTGTCTGCCCGACAGTGGCACGGGAAAATAACTTTCTTGGGTGGCGCAAGCCAGGGAACCTTGCTGGCTAGGCTTACATAGGCCCTTGGGCTGATAGCCTAGTACCTTCCTATGAACTATGGGAAGACCTGGCGGATGATGCAACAGAAGGCACCCTAGGGATTGACCTGGGAGATTGGAGGATTGGAGACTTTGGCCTTGAGGCAACCGGCTCTGGAGAAAAACTTTGAGAACGGCATTGAGGGGAAGCCTGAGAAACAATCAGAGCCAAGTCAGTCGAATCTGAAGTTTTCGATAATTTCTGAGATGGTTCACTTGTTCAAAGAGACTTTTCTGGTGACCACTTGCACTCTTTGTTTCTTGGAGGGGGGTTGAGCCCATGAAGTAGAAGGTGAAGCAGAGGAAGAGGCAGTAGAAGGTAACAGGCTTTTTAAAATCAATTTATTCCTCCATTCTCTTAACTCATTTATCCAATGGAGCTCAGGAAGTTTGCACTGTAACGTTCAATGAGTGGAGCCTAAGCCTTTTGACAGAATCAAATTATGTCCTCACATTTCAAACAAATGTTCATATTTCTGGAACCATAGAGATTATGAAAGAAGTATAAATGGCAAACTGTTTAGCACAAACTATTTTTATAGTGGTCACATTCTTTAAGTTCTAAGTCTTTAAAATGAATTTTATTAGTCACAGTAAACATAGTAACTATTACATTTGTAGTATTTTGTAAACAACCTACAATATCTCAACAACCACTCAAGTTACACACACACTGTCAGCAACATTTTATAAATCTAGCTGAGAGCTTTCATATGAGGATAAGGAGTTCTGTCTGTGTTACATGGCTGTTAACATATTTAGAAAAAAATGAAAATTATATCTATATCAATTAATAGCATAAAAACAACAGTCAATATCTATTTATCTGCACTAGACAGAGATCAAATATAAATGCAGTTGAGTTTACCATTGTGTAAGCTTTAAGATGAAATCTTTTAAAACCTTGTACATAGCATATTTTTTTTGAATTATTAATGCAAATATGAACAAGCAATATTTGATGCTTAGAGGCATCAATAGGAGTTAACAGCAGATGCACTTGGAGACATCACTGGGATGTAATGAGTTAAAGCCCATTGGTTGAAGCCAGGACAGATGGAGCAGGAGGAGTCTAGATATAAAGGCCCTAGACATACCACACACACACACACACACACACACACACACACACGCACACGCACACGCACACGCACACGCACACACACACACACACACACACACACATACACACACACACACACAGTGTGGGCATCTGAAAGCGGGACTTTGTGCCCACACTTGACACATTTCTTGAAACTGGCCAGTTTTGATTCTGCCATAATCCAAACACAATGTACAGCACAAGCTTTACAAGATGCAACAAGCTGCAGGGGGGGAAAAAAGGATTTTTTTTATAGAAAAGGAGAGAAAAAAGAGAAAAAGTCTAGAGAGGGTAGGGAACTATAATTTAGGCAAATCTAAAAGTTCAGGACAAAGATAAAACTTTAAGCTAATTAGAAGGGAAGGTCTAAGAAGGAAAAAAATGAAAGACTTAGAAAAAAATGTGAATTCTTCACTCACAGTAAACTCAAGGAGCTCAGAGACATAATCCTGGTGCTAGCAGAAGTGCAGCAAATGAGATCTGAGGAGATGAGGGAAGAGCAGGGCATTATGGGTAGTGGAGGCACTCAGAATTCGGATCCTAGAGCTTTAGTATACATCCGAATCGAATCAAATTCTCGGATCCAAACCCACAGATTGATGACTGAATAACGTCTACAACTTCAGATCCTCTGGGTATTATGCTTAGCACCCAGCAGTCATTCATCAGATTTGTCCAGAAGTCTGAGTGCAATGATAGACCACCCAGATCACCAGAGTAGGGCAGTCAGGCAACGCTTCAGGAGTGCTGATAGAGCTCTTGTCAGATAAGGATTCTCTGAAGCCCTGGTTTTGCACACCCCCTCTGCCTCTTGGGCTGTGCCTACCATTAAATCCTCCTCCTCTGGAAGAGGAATCTTCCTGAGGATCCTGGAAAAAGCCTTGAGATTTTTTAACTAAAATTTCTTATCCCCTTGTTGGTTCCTTGAGAAGGTCCTTTGAGGGGTAGAAAATTTGATCCCTACCACAGACAAGGTTTTCCCCACCTGCACTATGTGGATGAGAGTGTCCTTGACAAATGGTCCAAAAAAGGAGGAACCATGGAAGGAGGCATTAGTGAAAGATGCCTTAAAGGGTTCAACAAACCCACCCAGCCTCATCCAGGCATGTCTCCTCAAGGCTATGCCTGTTCAGGCGCTCGAGAAGTACCCTCTGCAGCATTAGAAATTAACCTCATTGAGGAATTCACTAGGAAAGATAGAGTAGCCAATTGGGGGGGAGACCTTCTTGAGGTCCTCCTGCAACAAGGGCTCTGTAAGAGAATTGGTTAGCTTCTTGACCAAATCTCTTTGAAGGCAAGTAAAATGGGCCAGGTACTTCAAAGCTCTCAGCCAGAAAGTGGCTGAGGTGCAGATGTGCTTCCCACGTCTGTCCAAAGCCTGGGACTCCCTGTTCAGGGGATGGACTGTGAAGCTCTGCTTGGCCAGCTCCTTCTTCCTTGGCTCTTGATGAAACAATAGCATCAAAAGGCACACCTTTGCTCCAATGAAGTCTATGACTACGTGGGTTTAGATACTTGTCTGCACATTTTGGGTAGGTTCCACTGTGTTGGGTTCCTTCCACACCCAACAGGGAACTAGATCAATAAGTTCATCCACTGGGGAGGTTAAACAGGACATAGATGGGCCTGCCCCAAATGCCTCCAGAAACACGACTGCTCAGAACAGAGAGGCTGCGAGGACTATTCACCTCTCTGTCTCAATATTTCAAGGATGTCTCCAAAGGAGACTTCTCCAGGTGGAGATCTTGGGCATCCCTCTCCCTCATCGAAGTCGGTGTTCTCAGTAAAGACTCCATAGGGGAGTCTAAATCCCTCCTCTTGCACTACTTCTTGAGATATTCCTTCCCTGTGGGTGGTTCAGGGGAAGAACTGGAAGATGTAGGAGCCCCCCTTGAGCTAGTAGTAGTCTGAAGGCTAGTTCAGGGGGGCTGACCTAGGACAGGATGGATGGGTTCAGGAGTCAGAAGAGATGTAGACTAGGTAGGATTCAGGGGAAGAGGGGATGCAGCTCTAAGTCTAGAGAAAGTCCTCCCTACCACTCAAAAGGCTGACAGACTCAAGGAAACCCTCTCCTTTTCTCCCAGAGCCAAAACTATCTGGGGAAAGGAGTAGAATCTACCCCAGAACTGAAGCCTCCAGATAGTATCAGACCAGAGCTGTCGAAGGCTGACTCTCCTAGGAGAAGGGACAGATCTGACAAGGTTAGACCCAATGACTTTCTCCTGGAGTCAGCGCCAAAATCTCAGATCTGAGACCCACTCTGCTCCAATGCCATCTGAGCCGAGCTGCTCTGGGATCCTTACAAAGTCGATGAAATCATTATCCTCAGATCAGTTGACTCCCTCAGAAAAATTAGATCCTCCGATTCTGAAGCAATAGTTTGGATCAGAAGAGGAGCATGCGCAGAAAGTGCTGGAGATCTCATGGACTCTGGTTGGGACGGAGATGGGAAAAGTTCCAAATCTATCATCTGCACCTTGAGAAAGCTCCACATCACCCTGTCTATATCTGATCAAAGAAGGCTCTGAGACAATCTAGAGGAAGCCAAGGAGTGCCTGGATCTTATCAGTGATGAGATTTTGGAGGTAGGATCTGGGAATGCATGTTTTGATACCGAAACTGGTCTTTGGCTCCAAGGATGATGTTCTTGGAGTAGAAGACTCTACAATTATCATAGTCTGATCTGGTGAAAACAATGGATCGGTAGTCTTTATCAGAAACCAGCTCTGAGCTGACTATCGAATCCAAAGGAACTTTAGGTGTACTCTGATCTGAGAACCTTGGATCTGGTAGTCTTTTCTCCGCATTAGAAGCTTCCCCCAGAGAAGCTGAGGAGACTCTTCTTTTAAGATCCTTAGAGCTCAATGACTTGGCGGGCATTTCAGCTCCAGAAGCAAGCAAAATCTCCTTCAAGTTTAACTTGTTCTGGTGGTCCAAGGGCATGTGGGTTAAAGGCCATGCATATAGAACAGTCAGCCTGCAGATGCGCATACCCCAGACAATAGATGCACTTCTTGTGGGCATCAGAAGTTGGAATTTTGTGCCCGCAAGAAGTGCATTTTTTGAACCCTGTAAGCTTATCAGGTTTATCAGATATTTTGTTAGATAAGCCACAAAACCATGTGCACACAAATACACTCTAAAGTAATGCTATTAGAAGAGTAAGGCAAAAAAACATTTAAAAGTCTGGGTTTTTTGTATCAAAACTACAGGGAAAAGTGCCAAAAGCACTGAAAGAAAAAGCAAAAGGGAAGATTCCCCAATTCTCAAAAAATTAAAAACTATAGGAGGGGAGGTATAAGAAGAATAGCAAGAAGGGATAAATACATTAACTGCAAGGAAAGCTGAACAAGTAGAGAAAAAAACACATCTCTACCAGAAAAAATGCTCGAGATCAATGGACCATCTCTGTGCTGAATGGCGGCAAACTAGATCTGAGGGTTAGTGCAGGCGTGAGGCATTATGGGTGAGGGAGAAGCTCGAGGCTTGGATCATAGTCTTGTAAAAGTGGATGAATCAGATGGATTCAATATTGGATCCTAGACCCAGAAGTGAGAAAGAATGGAATGGACATCAGATTGTTCCTTTCAGAAAAGCCTTGGAAATTTTGAGAGAAGCCAGAGGAACATTGTCCCAGCCGATGTGAAAACCTGAAATAGCTACCAACTGCATCTTCTTCTTCTTTTGGCTTTTCCCGATTAGGGGTCACCACAGTGGATCACCTGTCTACTCATGATTGGCAGTGGAGTTTTATGGTGTTGAGTTGCCAGCCCAGCACCCAACATTCCACAGAACACACTCAGATGCACGCACTCATGCCTAGGTCCAATTCAGTGTGTCCAATCCACCTACTTTGGGATGTGGGAGGCAACCGGAGCACCTGGAGGAAACCCACATGACCACAGGGAGGACAGAGACTCCACACAGAAGGCACCCCAGCTGAGGATTGAACCAGAGAACCTCTTGCTGTGAGGCGGCAATGCTAACCACTGCACCACCGCGGCTGCCCTACCAACTGCATCTTAATGGTAGAAAAATTATAACCTGATGGAAACAACTCAGAAAGAAAATCTAAAAGAAGAAATGATGTTCTTACCATAACGTTCTATCTGTGTTGTCCATCTTCATTTCCATCAACCTCGGAACTGACCAGCTGCTTTCTTTCCAGCTCGAGCTTCCTTGACTTGAGCTCCTCCTCCCTACTCATAATGCCCTGCTCCCTCAGAATACCTTAGCTCGAGTTTGCCAAAAAGCATAACACCTAAAGAACATTATTTTAACCATTAAATAACACACAGGTCAAATATGTATACACATAACAATGAAAGACATCAGAAACTCAACCAAAGGAACAGAGACTTCTTTGAAATTCTACTAGGCTTCCCAAAGACTTGGATAGGGGAAAGGGGTGGGAAGATTAATGGAAATGAAGATGGACAATGCAGATGGAACGTTATGGTAAGAACTTCTTTATCTGATGCTGTCCACTTCATTTCATTAACCTGTGGGACAGAGTCCCCAGGTACTATAATCCAGGGTGGCCATCATGGAAGGATATTCTGGAGTATAGCAGAACCAAATGCACTTCTACTCCTGGATATGATGTCCAACTTGTAAAGTGTAACAAAGTCATGGGAATTTGACCAAGAAGCAGCAGTACAAATGTCTTCAATTGAGACTCTAGACCAAAGAACTAGAGATTTAGCCATAGACTTTGCAGAATGGGCCTTTATTCGTCCTGGTGAAGGAATACCTTTGAGAGAGTAGATGAAGGTAATTCAGTCTTTCAACCATCTTGCTAGCATAACTTTGGTAATGTAACCACTTTATTTCTCTTTGGATTTGAAAAGGAGACAAACAGTTGATCAGACTTTCTGAAGGGCTTGGTTCTATGTATATAAAAATGAAGCTGCCTATGTACATCAAGCAAATATAGAGTGTATTCCCCTTTCTTTTGATAATCAGGAAAAAAGACCAGAAGATTGATGGACTGATTAATGTTGCCCTCCTTAGCCATCATGGGTAAAAAAGAAGGATTAGTACACAAGATCACACTGTCCTTGTGGAAAATCAAACATGGAAATTTTGCCGAAAGGGCTTGAAATTCGCACAATCTTCTGGCACATGTAATAGCTGCTAAAAACAGAGTCTTCCAGGAGAGAAATTTCAAATCCACTGTTGCTGACGGTTCAAAAGGGGGATGGACCAAAGCTTGCAAAATCATAGTCAGATCCCACAGAGGAGTAGGATCTTTCACCAGAGGTCAGAGTAGGAAGGTGCCCCTAAGAAATGCAATACACAGTTAAGAAGAAGCAAGAGATAAGGAATCAAAATCCATGTGAAAACTGGATATAGCAGCCGGATGAACTTTGACAATAGAATAACTAGCATCATCCTTAAAAAGGGAAGCCAAAAAATCTAGCACAACTGCCACTGAGGCTGTAAAGGGCTCTATCTTTTCTGTTCAGCCCAAAAGAAAAATCTCTTCCATTTACTCTTGTAAATTTTGCACGTGGAAAACCTATGATAGGAGATCAAGATTTCTTGAACAGGGGAAGATAGCCTGGGAAATCTTGCCATCATCAGAAGTGGAGAAACCATGGGGTTAATTTCAGGCCCCAAATGTCTGGGTGTGGATGCCCTGACAGATGAAAAAGCATATCTGGAGTCAGATCTGATGTCATCGGGGGCAATCCATTTGAGACCAAAGGAAGGTGAACCAGGTTTTGAAGGCCAAAAAGGGGCAATGAGCATTACTTTGCTTTGCAACCTGAGAGCTTTCTGCAGGAACTTGAGAATTAATGGTAGCGGAGGAAAGGCATAGAGAAGACTGGAGGGCCAAGCATGGACAAGGACTTCCCTGGGAAATTGTCCCTAAGGAGGGATCAAGGCAAAATACCTGCTGCATTTGTTGTTGAAAGGGGAAGCAAAGAAATCGCAGCAAGGATCACCCAATTTCTGGAAGTTTATGTCTGCCATTGACTGATTCAGGGGACCACTCATGAGGCATCAGTAACACTCGGCTGAGCCATTCAGCTAAAATGTTGGACTCCCCTGGAATGTGCATTGCTAGCAGAAAGTGGTTGGTAGAAATTGCCCACTGACACACTCTCATTACTTCTCAACATAGGGGGTAAGACCTGGTCCCTTCTTGTTTGTTTATGTACCAAACCACTGACACACTGTCCATTTGGATTGCAATATTCCCCAGAGGTAGAAAGGTGTCAAGTTCTTGCAATGCTAGAAGAACCTCTCTTATCTCCAGTATGTTGATATGAAACTTTTTCTCCTGGGGCATCCACATGCCTTGGACTGACCGACCCAGGCAATGTCCCACCACCTAAATTGGGAGGCATCCATGGTCAACGTGGCATTTGGGGCTGGAAAAATGAATGGACATCCTTGAGTAACTTCTGCAGAGTGAAGCCACCAGAGCAGATACTCCTTGCACACACGAGACAGACTGATGGGAAAATTCAAAGGATTTCTAAGAAGTGACCACAGTACCGCTAAGGTCCACTGTAATATCCGCATGTGAAAACATGCCATGGGCAGAAGGGTAACAGTGGCTGCTATTGAGCCTAATGCCTGAGAACTAGAGAGGCCAAGGGTTTTGGAATGGTCAAAATCTGTCTGATGTGAAATTTCAGGTTTGCTAACCTGTCTGTTGTGAGGTAAGCATAGGATGTTCTTGTGTCCAGGTGTGCCACGATGAAGTCTATGGCTTAAACTGGGTTCTGCTGAGACTTCTGTATGTTGATGGTTATCCCCAGGGTTGGAGCCAGCTTGAGAAAATAATCCCTGGCCTGAAGGAGTAGATGCCTGGTTGAAGCAGTCAGAAGCCAGTCACCCAGATGTGGAAATATCTGATAACCTTGCAGTCGGAGATGAACTGCAACCACAGCTATACATTTTCTGAAAACCCTGGGGGCCATGGTAAGACCAAATGGAAGCCCTGAACTGGTATTGACTGACGGAGTTGGTTCTGAAGATTGCACCTTTTTCCCAGGTGGTTCGGAGAAGGATCATGTGGGAGATAATCTCCTGGACTCCAGGGACTCCATGGGCTTTTTAAGAGGGTGTTGAGCCCCTCACATAGAAGGCATCCCTGAGGTGGAGGAAGGAGGGAGAAAACCTTTTAACACCAGTTTGCTCCTCCTGTCATAGCCCGATGAGAGAAAGCCCTACAAATTTTGCAAGGGGCTTCCAAATGGTTAGGCCCCAAGCAGTAAACGCACTCTCTGTGGGCATCAGATAGAGGAATCCTCCACCCACAGTAACTGCACTTTTTAAACCCTAGAGGTTTTTGGTCAACCATAGAAACTAGGAAAATAAAGAAGGAAAGAAACAGAAGAGAAGGAAGGGTTTTTTTGTAAAGAGGGGAGACATGATGAACTAAAGAGAGGAAGCTATCAATCAACAGCTAAATAGTATAGCGTTAGGTAAGTAAAGAGAAATAGATAGGGAGAACAAAAAAGGACTTACAACCACTCTAAAACACAGAAGCTCAAGAGTGAAGGAATTTCATGCTAATCTGAAGTGTAACAAACAAGTTCTGAGATATTCTGGGGGAGCAGGGCATTATGGGTAGGGAGCAGGAGTTCAACACAGGAAGACTGAGCTGGAAAGAAAGCAGCCTGTTGGTTCCAAGGATCAGAACCGTAACCGTTAATGAAATGAAGTGGACAACATCAGATCAGATTCTAAAGGAGTGAAAAAATGATAAAGTCCTCAGGATTCAGCCCTCATCACAAAATTTCTCCACTTACTGGAATCTACTCTTCTAGCTGAATGCATTTGAGATGAAGGCAAGATATGAATTACAAACTGGTAAAGCTTGGGAATTCTTGACAACAAAGGAACTGGAAAAAACACGTGGTTAACTTGAAGGACTGAAGATTGGGGGGATCCAGACCCACTTGATGACAAAGGAGATCCAGAATGGGATCCAGTACCCATGCGGGGTACTTCAGAAGAGGCCAAAGGAAGGGGAACCACCCTTGACAAGGCCAGAAAGGTGGTACAAATATCATAGTTGCTCTGCAGCAGGCTGCCTTCTGAAAATAAAATTTCATAATCACAGGGAATGGGATAAGCATACGAGTTCCAGGGTCCAAGCAAATATCAGAACACCTCCTGGAGGGGAAGCTAAGGTGTAATAGCTGCTGTACTTGGTGTTGGATGGGAGAGCAAAGAAGTCACATCACCAAGTGCTCCAGCATGGAAAATCCAAGTGACAACTCTCAGATTCAGAGACCACTCATAGAGAAGCAAAATGTTCCTGCTGAGGCTGGCGGCCATAATGATGGACTTCCCTGGGATGTACAGTGCAACCAGAAACCACTAAGATGATATCATCCACTGGCATACACTTGAGGCCTCTCACAAGCAGGATAAGAATGTGTTCCCCCTTGCTTGTTGACATACCAAACAGGCATATTGTCTATCTGCATCTCAATCACACCTCTGGGGATTGGATCCTGAAAAGCCTGCAACATGAGAAGAACAGCTCATCTTTAGGATACTGATGTGGATGTTGGCCTCCGCAGAAGACCAAGACCCTTGAACCGTCCTCCCCATCAAAATGCCCTCCCACCCAAGAAGGAAGGCATCCATGGTGACAGTGGCCAAAGGAGGAGGTAGTACTGCTCCCACTGGTCACTAAAGGAGACTGCAACCAGCAGTGAATTTGGTCAAGACACATTTGTCAAGTGTATTGCAAAGCCCACTGGGTGAGTTAGGAAAAAAACACTGTACAGTCAGAGTCCACTGCAGAGCCCTCATGTGATAACCTGGCTAGTTGAACCAATCCTATAGATGCTGCCATGTGACTTTAAGAGATTCAAAACTGCATTAGCTGGAGGCTTTGAGACTGCAAGCACCAACAATGCCTGAGCATGAAGGCTGATCACTCTGCAGCTCAGGAACCAGGCATTTTGACTGTATCCAAGTGGCAACCCATGAACTCTAATATCTGAACAAGTTGTAGGCTCGACTTCAGGTAATTGGCTGTAATACCTAAGCAGTCACACAGTTGGAGTAAGGTATCCCTGGCCATGATTGGCAATGCTCTTGTGGGGGCAGTAAGGAGCCAAATGTCCAGGTAAAGGAAGACCTGGAACCCCTGCAACCAGATCCATGCTGCCACCACTGCTGTGCACTTGGCAAACACCTGGGGATCTGTGGTGAGACCAAAAGGCAGGGCCTTGAAGTGGTAGTGATAGCCTCCCAGTCAGAAGCACAGAAACCTCCTGGAGTGCCTCTCTCATCTTTATATGATGGTAGGTGTCCTTGAGGTCTATCAAGCACATCCAATCATCCTTCCTCAACAGAGGTAAAATGAACTGCACTGTGACCATCCGGAATTTGGTCTGTTTCATGAAAGGATTCAGTTTGCTTAAATCTGGAAAAGGCCTGAGGTCCTTCTTATTCTTTGGCACCAAAAATAATCTTGAACAGACCCTGGATCCTGATTGGTTGGTGGGACCTCTTGGATGACTTGATTTGTGAGCAGCTTGTGAATATCTAATGCTGTTTACAGTCTCTGATGGGGTGGAAAGTCTGAGAGACAGGTGTGACAAAAGTTTGGAATTTCTAAAAAGGGAATATTATAGTCTCTGGATACAACTCTCAACACCCCCAATTCTGAGGTGATGCCCTCCAAAGCTTCTGGGTGAAGAGCCAAGTGACCCTCGAATGCCGCCAGAACAGGACTCTTGGGGAACCCTTCAGGATCACAGAAAGAGCATACAAGAGAAAGACCCACAGAAACCCTTATTCTGCGGACCACCCCTGCATTATGGGTGGCTTCCATTTTGACCCCTCCCCCGGCCTCTGGGAGAACCATCTGAAGCAGCATCCTGAGAAGACTGATACAACTTTCTGAAAAAGAGGGGCTTACTTCCCCTTCTGATTCCTAGCAAAGGTTTACTGAGGGGTGGCCAAATGCACTCCTAATGGTGGGCAGCTTCTTCTTGTCTTGCTTGATCCTAGTCAGGGTATCCTTATTTTTTGGGCCAAACAAGGAAGAGCCAAATGGGATGTTAATGAAGGACACACATTGAAGCAATCCACAAATTTGCATAATTGCATCCAAGTGTGGCGTCACATGGCAATGCCAGAGTCAGCATCTTGGAAGCTCAGTTGACTGCATTGGAAATAAGCCTCATGAAGACTATTGAAATGGATTGCAGGGTAGACAACTGAGTCTCCACCATCTTTTGAATCTCCGAAGATTGCTGCATCTTGGCACACAGTCATGGTGGAGTCTGGTCAAGTGTAATATGTAATTAAATGCCCACAACATGAATGTGGTTGAGGCATAGGAGCACTTGCCTAAATGGTCCAAAGGCAGAGACTCCCTATTTGAGGGATAGACTGAATAACTCTCTTCAGAAATCTCCTACTTGATGGAAGCCACCACCACAATTGCATCGATAGCTGGATCCTTACTCCAATGTGGTCAGTCCATGGGAGGTGCAAAAACTTTATTGGGCTTCTTGGGAATGAAATCCACTGTGTCAGGTTCCTTCCATGCCCTCCAGGACACTAGGTTTATAAGTGTGTCTGAAGGGGTAACCACCCAAGGAGTGGATGGGCCCATGCAGAAAACCTCCAAAAATACAGACTCCTCCATAGAGGGGACTTCAGTGGTCCAGCCTCCATGTTAGCAAAGCAGCTACTAGAGATCACCAAATGAGATGTCAGCCCAGTGAGACTTAGTAGATCCCTCTCTTTCCTTGAGGTCAGTATCCTCCATGAGATACTCCTCTGGGTAGACAAGGTGTTTCCTCTTACACTTCCTCTTCCATGAAACTGCCCACTCCAGCGATGGCAGAGGAAGGAAGCTCCACTAATGGAGCAGAGTGGAAACCAAGCAAAGCAGGCTGTCCAGGAGCAGACTGATCACTGGTCACTGGCCCACATGAGAAAAGGGATGGAAAATCAGCCAGAGAAACCTAACCCATCTCCTTAGTGGAGAACATCCTTTCCACAACAAAGGCAGAAGCAGATGCTGGCCTCCTAGAACCAAGGGTGCCAGTACCTGAAGATACCAGACACACTGCCTGAGGGAGCTACACCTAGTCCTGGCGTCAAGACTGGAGCTGAGCTATTGAACTCCAAAGCTCTGAGTGGGAGAGGCAAACCCAAAGTAGGAACCATTGACCCTGACCCAGAAACCTCAATCTTGACATCATGACTTGAGGTTCAGATGGCCCTGAAGTAGTCTTGAGTTGATAAGATCAAGGAATGAGTCAAAGCCGAAGATGGCCAACAACCCAGTGGGTGGGAAAGCAGCCAGGTCCAAAGACATTGGCTCCAAGGGGCTGAGCAAGGAAACCGGATGTAGATGGACCCAGACCCGAAGGGATAAGGCCTAACTGCATACAAGTCTGCAAAAAAGACCTCATCAGCTGCTCAAAGTGAGAAGCTTTAACACTGTCCACTAACTTCAATGACCAGATAGAAAAAGCCACTGATGGGGGCTTGGACGGTCATTTCAATGAGGATGAACCCATCTACCAGATCTGAGCATGGGAGACTTGGAACTGGGGTGGGGAAGGTGATGAGTCCAATGGAGTACATGGTGAAAAAAGGGAAGCTGTCCTACCTGAAATAGCCCCTTTGAGCAGGAAGGGGCTGGAAAGGCTCAGAGCCAGTTATATCCTTACTGGTGGTAAGCACCGAGGGCAATCGGCTCAAAGAGTCAGAGCAGATGTCAGCACCTGGGCAGCCAGGGCACCTGAAAGTTGTAAGATCTTCGGGTCAGGTGAGCCTGAGGAAGAAAGACCTGAGAAAGAAGCAGAGGATGACTTTTCCCATTCCCCCTTAGATAATTTGGAGTCTTGTGATCTATGTTTATCAGATCTGACCTTTGGGGCCAAGGAAGATGATAAAGCATATGAAGGGCTGGCAGGATGAAGGCTCTTGAGGACCAACATGGACACAAACCCCTCACAAATGGAACACAGAGTCCAGGCGAGATGCTCCCAAACAATACAGAACTTTTAACATGTGCATCTTGTGATGGTAATTTATGCCCACAGGCAACACATTTTTTAAAACCTTTCTCCATAACAGAAAAAACACCATCACTAGGGAAATACCAAGAAAAATATCAATATCTAGTAATATACTGATAATACTACTATTATACTGTGCTTACTAGTAAGTACAGATACACACAGAAATCTACACTAAACAAGAATAAAACGAGCACTCAAACAAGACTAAAATGGTAGGAAGCCTATCAAGATGATAACACATCTAATGACAACTACATACCTATCAAACATCACACTCAACTATGCTAACACTAACTAAAGGACAAGGGAAGCACAAATTGCAATAAAAAAGTACTATACCAAGATTTGCAAAAGGATACACAGAAGCAGAGCTGAAATGTGCTGCTGACAAGAATGACAGCAAACTAGATCTCAAGAGTAGAGTGTGGAGTGGGGATTGTGTGTAAGGGAGGTGTAGCCTGGAGGGTTCATAGTCTGAAGGAATTGGCTGGTGTCTGTTCAGGGAACCCACAGGCTGAAGCCAGACAGAGCAGACAGGATAGGCTCTATTAATTTTTGCATATTTGCAAAATTTAAAAGTAAAAACTTCAGCTTATGAACTTGACAGTTCAAAATCCTGAATGTTAAAGTATTAGGAGAATACATTTTATTCCCTTCCTCAAATAGCAAATGGGATTAGCAGCAATAAACTGTTTAGCTTAAGCAGTTTCAATTAAGGAAATCACTGGGACTGCTTTATGATTAGGAAAGAAATACTTGCTAGTCTGAGGTACCCTATTTAACATGGCAAGACTTCCAAGGGGCAGGAGGTTGACTCTAAGATAAACTATAAATAGTGGGATTTAGGTATATACCACTGTAACAGAGCACAGTGCATTTTCTTTGCCATAAGAATTTCATTCTGCTCCCACTGAAAAGCCACTTCATCTTAGATAAAGGCTGAAAAGGAAATATCTTCAAGAGGAAATTCTGAAACCATACTTTCTTTATAATCAGAATGTACAGATTAAGATATTCCTGAGGAATAACCATCTGTAGTACATGTTCTTTTGACTGAAAACCCAGTTCAGAAAGAGGGAACTCTTTTTCGTGCCTGAAGAAAAAAGGCAAGCAAAAAAGCACTGATGAGCTCCTTAGCAAATTCCAGGAAATATTCCCTAGCCATGGAAATAAAAACTGGAAGGTTTTCTCACTATGTTCACTTTTCTTGGGAATCTCACTGGAAAAAGAGCAACTGTAAGAAGGCATATGATTCCCAGATGCAGGTTTCCTATCCCAGTTAAGTGAAAAACTTTCACTTGACACTTCCCCTGAAATGAGCAGAAGTGATCCTCCCTAGTCTACAAAAGGCATACGTACAACCACAGAGGATGTGGCTATCCCCTGGTGATTGCTGGCTCAATCTATTGCACCAAGGGGGCCAAGGGAAAAATATGGGTAGTTTGAGGACCAACTAGAGGCCACAACAGAGTCACCCACCTGCAGATGAGGCACATTAGGAGCCAGTCTGACATCCCAAGACTAGCTTACAACTTTCTTCTTCTTGTAGACAGGGAAAGGCAAAACCATGGAAACCAATGGCTGCCCCATAAGTAAGTAGAGAACTGGACCTCAAAGTCAGATAATAGAGTCTGGATGAGTCAGTAAAACAAGGTAGAGAACAGTCCCCCACAAGCACATTATCCTACCCCTAACACACATGCATGGAAAAACATGACTAAAATTTTAATCAAAAAAATAAAATTTTTCACACAATTTTTCAAGTAAGCATTTAAATACACTTCCTTAGAAATGTAATAAGTCTTGAGAAAAACATTTCCTAAAAAATGGCATATTTCAGATAAAAACACAAGTTTTCCTCAGACAAAATTTATCTTGTAAGTTTTTCACCAGCAAGGGACTTTACCCAGACTTGAAGACACTCTAGCTTACCAAGGGGCCTGCTGAAAAAAAAAAAAGCTCTGCAAAAAAGCTCTCAGGTTATTTTTGCTCCGTCTATCTTTATATGGAACTCCTAGCAGCTGGAGTGCATGGAAGGCACCCTTAAGCTTTGAAAAGATGGTCAGTAACAAGGGGTAGTACCCCCATATAGCTTAGTCTAGTGAACAATGATCTATATGTTGAACATCTTATGTTCGTCTTTTGCATTACTTGTATAATTGTTTTAAACTGCAAACTATATGTGATCCAATATTGTTATACATTGCTCACAACAGAGAAATTAGTTCTGGAAGAATGAAATATTGGACTATTATGTGTGTTTGAATTAAAACAGCTGCACTTATTTCATATAAAGTGACAAAGACTTGCATGAAAACACTAGAACAAGGAGGGTATTGCAGTTGAGTTCAAGGTTAAATGATTTAAGTGCTTACCACTGACACCTAAAGACACAAATATAGATACATACATGGAAAAAGGAAAATTTGAGTGTGTACTGGAATGTAATGAGATGGTGGCATGTAGCTGTTTACACATAGAAATCGTGTTAATCTTGTTAGCTGCAAATGGTTACTTCTTAGCAAGATAAGTTTAGCGTATAACAAGGTGTGCATTTTGTTCTGTTCAGATGGGCTAAATAAAATTTTCTATCTCTTCGCATATATGCTGAAATAAAATGAGAAAGATTTGTACTAATTCACAAGAGGTTTCTCCTAAGTTTGTTTAAAATACATATTAATGTTTTTTCTTCCCTGAAAGAATGGTGCTGTAGGCATATTTACAGGAGGTCTGCTTCAACTATCAGCTATGCAGAAACATTCCTGATGGATAAGGGGCTCCAGATAAAGTCATTTTGACTTGTGTTACTCTTTTTTTTCTACACTGAATAATGTGTCATGCTGTATACTGGGGAAATCAGGTAAGGGAACAGGACTTTTAAACAAGGAAAAGAGATCTGTAGTCATGCTGTATACAGGGGAAATCAGGTAAGGGAACAGAATTTTGAAACAAGGAAGAGAGATCTGTAGAATTGCTACTTTAATTAGTATGTGACAATGGAAGCAAGAAGACTGTATTTAGTAAAAGGCAGTTCACTAAGCTAAAGTTAGCAGATGAGACAGACTTCATCTTTTGTCTGTGTGTGGGGGAGGCATACAATGAGAGGAGACTGAGGAAAAACTTCCTCAAAAGGGTACTCCAGCATACTTTACATATGTGAACAATGGACAAAACAGCTGTATGTGTTTAGATAAATGGAACTGCATTAGAAGGGATTATTCTGAAAGAATTTTCCACAGAATGGAATTTTTACTTAGAAAAATCACTCAATGTCCCTCCGGTGAGATGGGAGGGTTTACCTGATCGTGCCATGTTGATATAAGCAAAACTTATTATGAGGTCAATCAAATACACCTAAAATTGGGTTAGTCAGTTCATCAGTTTAATCAGTTATACAGAGTAGCAGTTTTATTTGTTTCAACTTGTGAGCAATGAAATGTTTATTAGTTAAAAACTGACTAGACTGGAAGAGCCGGAGGAGCTGGTCAATGATTTGGCTGTATCTGCTCTTCGGTTCTGCTTAGTCCTGAATAGTCTTGGCTGGAGGATCAAACTTTTGTATTCGGTGAGGCCTTCCAGGTAGCTTTCATGTAGGTCTCTTGTTTGGCTCAGCGTAATTTCCTCAAATGATCTCAGTGCCTCAGTATGTGTAGCTCTTAGGAGACTGTCCTTAGGTTGCTCAACTTAAACCTGTAAGAAATAATAAAATCACAGCTGGGAAGATCCCAGTAAGTTTAAAAATCTCTCAAGGATCACTCGAAGTTTGATTCTTTTATGGGTATTATTTATTGGAAGTCGTTCAAGCTCTGCTCAATGTTAATTTAGTTTGTGACAAAACAGCTCAATTTATTTTGAGTGGGAGTATTCACATGGGTCATCATCCAATCATAGTGTGGGTGTGTTTGTGGGCATCTGCCTTTATTATGCAATTTGTGATGTATTGGGGATGCCCTGGTTAGCCCATGCACATTAATTAATGTTTGAGAAAGTATTTCATTGTACCAAATGTTTTATATTTTATGTTGAAACCGTTTAAAACATGTTTTTACATTATTAAATAGTTGAATTGTTAAAGACTATTTTAGATTCATTAGATTCATCTCATGCTTGCCAAGAGTTATAAAAAAATTCAAAAAGTCATTGCAGCCACTACATGTCTTTCAGAACTGTTCTGTTGTTGGGTTGCCTGTTAGATGTAGAAAAAACTATTTATATTATGGAACATTTTAAATTCTTTAAAACAGAATGTTAAGTCCACTGTTATGTCCATTGTTATATTGCTCCAGTTAGTTTAGGACACTCATTTCATGCATCTGAACAAGTGTGGGAAGCCTTTTGAAACTAGTTGCAAGTCACTGAAACAAGTATGTCTTTTTAGGGTAGGTTCCATTACTGAGTTCCATGTGGACATATTTATTTTGAGGCAGTGTCCATTGCTGGCATGTTCCTTTCTGAATAAAAGTGGCTAAATACCTTATTTTTGTGTGAAAGGCACTGGAATCGGACGGCGCTTTCAGTTACTTCATCTGAATGCTTTCGTATTTATTGCTTTAAAATGAAGTATAAATTCTACATGTCACCTTTTAACTTGCTGGATGTCATTTTATTTAAAAATAAGAATCAAAAGCTTTGGAATTAGTAGTGCTGGAAGGTCTGTTTAGTGAGTGAAGAGTGGAGATCCCTTATTATAAGTGGTGGGCGGGGTGCTTTGAACCCATAATTCTGCACTAATTTAAAATGCCACTATAGGTTTAAAGTAAAGTAAAAGAAAACATAGAAAATGAAATAACGTTCTAAAACATAAGGGCCTAGGTGTTTATGGATGCGGTGGCTGGAGGTTATAATGGTGTGTGCGGGATTTGGTGCCAATTGCTTGGGGACGGAGGAGGGTTAGTAAAAATGTGGAGGAGTTAGTGATTTCATTATAGTTATAAAAATAAAAAAACTCAGGTATTTAAACCAAAACCAGGACTTAAAAATAGTGATTAAATAATCGGACTTCAGAACAGGGAGGGGTAGGAGGAGTGGTGGGTTAGTGGATACACTGGACTTGTGAGTGTGAGTTGTGTGGATAAAGAGGTGGGTGGACTGGCAGACTAATTGCACAGTATTTGGAAATATGGTGGTGAATGTGTGTCTAATCTATTGTAGAAAGTATGGTGGTGTGTGTACGTCTAATCTATTATGCATGAAAAGTCTACTGAAAGTGGTGGTACCTGACATGTGCAGTTAATGACAAAAATAGTTTAAAACCTTACTAATGAAATTACGTTAGTTTAATCAGATGGAAAAGTGTTGGAAACTGGTCTAATTATTATAGTGCTGTGTCGGAAAGCCCATATATACCAGCCAGAGGTACGGGAGTGATACCAATTGCTAGTGTACAGGGAGAGGGTTATGATTAATGTGGAGGAGTTAGTGATTCCATTAACAGTGTAGATGTAAAAGATTCCCAACCATTTAAACAATAACCAGGACTTAAAAATAGGAATTATCACCCAGTAATTAAACAATGGGAATTAAGAATGGGGTGGGGAGGCGGAATGGTGAGTGGACATACTGTGCTTGTGAGTCTGAGTTATGTGGAAAAAGAGGGGGTGGGTACAGTGGCAGGTTGATCACCAGGTGGTTGGAAATATGGTGGTGCATGTGGGTCTAATCTTTTGTTGGTAGTATGGTGGTGCATGAGTGTCTAATGCTGTGTAAATAAAAAGGCTACTGAAAGCAGAGAGAAAAGAAGAAGGTGGCACCTGGCATGTGCAGTAAATAAATTTAATAATGTAAAACCTTAAGATGGAAAGGAAATTAGAGTGGTCTAATCAGATGGAACAGTGTTGGAAGCAGGTCTAACTATTATAGTGCTGTGGCAGAAGGCCCAAGAAAACCAGCCAGAGGTGTGGGTTTAAAAGTGGTGGATAAGTGGCCATAGAGGGTGGGTAGGACTAGCTGGGTCTATATTATAACAGCAAATGCTTAAAATAGTGAATGCTGTATAATCAACCCTAAAATGTCGAAATGGCAAAATGCCGAACACACGGAACAGCGATTTTTTCCCCCAGGGACAAAAAAAAAATCGCTGCTCCGTAAAAAAAAAAAAACCCAAAATAAAGTGGGGGGCTTTGCCCCCCACACCCCCCTACTTAAATATACCAACTCCGAGATTGCACCACAGTGGAGGAAATTGCAAAGTCCTGAAAATGGCCCAGTGATTCTTTTCCCTGGGAAAAAAATCTCTGTTCCGTGCTTTCGAGATTTCGCCGTTGCGATTAAAAAGGATCGATTAAACAGCGTTTGCTATTTTAAGCATTTGCTGATTTAATAGGAACCCGGACTAGCTGACAGTCTAAAGGGGGTTGGTGCCCTGGATTTCAGCTGTTGGTGTGCCAGGGCCAAAATGAATGGTCTGGCCTTTGGAGATTGGAATGTGCTGCAAAATTAAAAATAACGACATTAAAAAAGATGTATTTATAAACAAGCATGCATCTTCGGTACAACAAAGTGGAATAAGGGCCCATGGTGAGAATGCTAATGTGGAATCTAATTAAACAGGTCACAAATAAAGGGAGAGGGTTAATGGACCAAGTGGGCTATTTACTCCTCAAAAATGTGTGAAAAAGGGAAAAATTAGAGAAAGCTATAGGTGGTGAAGTGTATCTCCGGTGGGGGTGGGGTGGGGGCAGGCTTGAGAAAGGTTAAGACTTACTTAGCATAAGACATTAAAATTAAAAACTAAAAATTAAAAATTAAAATCTCAGCAGAATTATTCACCTGAGGGGGACCTTAGAAAGCAAGGGATTAAAGATAGATGCCAATCAATGACACTCGTTTTATGATTGGTATAGTGAAGCTTTTGAGGAATCAGTACTGAAAGGGTTAAAAGACAGTAAAAAGAAGATGTTCATCGTGCATACAGCTGCAGTCATTACAGATGGGTTATCCTGCCGTCAGGCGGGTCCTCGGTCGGCCAAATTCCAAAGTCTAGGTCCGGCGTCGGTTGTCGTCGCTTCTTCCCTGATGTCAGTGTGGCAGGGGTATAAAAGAGGCAGCCGACACCATCTTCTCCAGTCTTTCTTGCCGTGCGGTGCCCGAAGCAGAAGCAGTTCGCAAGTGCTGGTTGGCCAGCTCCTGAGATTTACGAAAATATTTCAGCCGAAGTCTTCTTGAAAGCTAAGTACCCCGTTGGGGAAACTTTTCTTGCCTCAGACCGATGACAGACAAAGTTAATTTCATGTGGGAAGCAAATACCACATAAGGATTTCCACTCTTTCTGTATACCTTGCTTAGGCCCAGACCATGACGTCTCGGCCTGCCGTTTTTGTGCTAGATTCAACAAACGCACTATTAAGCGTCGGGCGGAGTTCACCCTTCACTATTTTGGTAAAAAATTTAATTATATTATGTCGTCGGATACTCCGACTCCAGTTTTGAGTAAAAGACGCAAAGATAAGGACCGACATACAAGGTCCGCGACTACTACTAACACCACGCTAAGGCCGACTACTGGCTCTCCGGTTCTCAGCGAGGCGCCTACGCAGCCCCTGAGTACCGATGACACTACATTACCGGTGTCTTCAGTACCCAAGGTCGCAGGCTCCTCGTCCCCCATTCCTACTACAGATACCGACGCCACTCTTGGCGGGGAAACTCAGAGTTTAGACAGGCCTGCCATTTCTCAAGGTGTCTTCAGGCCTTCCTCCTTCTCTATTAAAGCGTTCACAAAATCTAAAGCAGCCATGAAAACCAAAAAACAGGGACCTCAGACCCCCACTCAAGGTCCCATGCCTAAAAAACAGATGCTCAAAATGGCTGAGGATTTGATTACTCTTATCAGGGGTTCTCAACCCCCCTCGGACAAAAGGCCCAGATTAGAGAAAGACTACCCTTCCTCAGATCAAGCCTCTATTACCTCTGAACATTCTGAGGATCAGGACTATACCTATTCTCCTTTTGAAGACTCTGATGCAGAGGAGTCTATTCCCTCGGTCTCCCCCCCTGAGGACTACTCTTTTGGGGAAACCCTACATACATTGAGGGAACACTTTCACTGGGAAGGCCAAGATTACTCAGATTCCAAGAAAAGGCTCAGGGATTTTCTCTTGCTCCCCCAGCATAGGCCCCTGGCTATCCCTCCTGTTTTAGATATATTAGATGATGTACACAGAAGCCAGCCTCAATCCAGATTCTTTACCTCCAGCTCCTGTTAAACCAGACAGGTATTACCGGGTTCCTGATTCACACCAGTTCCTATACAAAAGCCATACTGCTGACCCAGAAACTATTTCATAGGGTCCCAAGGGAATTAAGGCCTCTGCTGCTAAAAACCCTTTACCTTCAGAGAGAGATTCCAGAGCTTTAGAAAGGTGGGGGAAAAAGGTGTATACCTCGGCCACTTTAACCATGAGGGCATTAAACTGTCAGTTCCATATGTTAAAGTATCAACAGTTTTTGTTATCTCAGTTGAAAAGCAAAATGACACAACCAGAACAACCAGATTTAAAAGAGTTGCAGGATTTGTTGCATGGTGCAGAGCAAGTGGGTAAACATACCTTGCAGTGTGGTTTTGATGCTTTAGAGGCCTCATGTAGAGGTGCTGTTACAGGGTCTGTTATACGTAGACATGCTTGGCTCAAAGAGCAAGCCTTACCAGATCATGTCAAAGCTAAATTACTAGATGCACCTCTTCAAAAAGATGTATTGTTTGGTGTTAAAGCTGAGGAGGTACTAAAGAAAATGGAGGAAAAAGTGAAATCAATGCAAACAGTGAAAGATTTCCTGCAGGTACAACCTCCATGTTTTAGCAGAAACTGGCCTTCTAAAAATTGGTCCTTTCCCGCCACGGACAGACCTCAAAGGGGCAGATACAGACACCCAAGGGGTAGAGGGCAACCTCAAGGATCTTTCAGAGCCAGACAGTCGCAAGCACCAACCCCAAGAGGTGGAGAAGATAGATCACAGTCATTCAGAAAGCAGACACAATGACTTCCCCCTTTACCTGCCAAGCAAAGCTTTAATGGCAGCACCTTTGGGCGGAAAACTGGCATTATTCTCAAAAAATTGGCATATTGTTACAAAAGACAAATGGATTCTGGACATTATAGACAGAGGCTACAGGTTCCACTTTCACACCCTTCCAAAAATGAGAGGCATGCCAAACCTGCCACAAAATCAAAGGGCAGAGGCACAAAAACAAATTTCAGCTCTCATGGACATGAAAGCGATTCAAGAGGTACCTGCAAAATAACAAGTTCAAGGGTTTTATTCCAGACTATTCCTGGTACCAAGGAAAGACAAAGATTGGAGACCTATCTTAGACCTATCCATCCTAAACACATATTTACAGGTACCAAAATTCAAGATGCTCACATTACGGCAGCTTCTTCCCATGCTGGGCAAGGAGTCTTGGCTGGTAACATTGGACCTCAAGGAGGCATACCTGCATGTCCCTATCAGACAAGATTGCAGAAGATACCTCAGATTTCTTGCAGGTTCAACCCATTATCAATTCTCTGCATTGCCCTTTGGCTTATCTACTGTGCCCAGAGTGTTTACGAAATGCCTGGCATCAGTAATCGCCTTCTGCAGACTTCAAGGAATACAAATATACCCATATTTGGATGACTGCCTGATCCAAGCGGACAGCAAGGACATACTTCTGAAACAACCGGCGTTTGTAATAAAACTGTTGAACTTTCTGGGATACACAGTCAACAAAAAGAAATCAAAACTAATACCCTCTCAACAAATAATTTTCCTGGGTGCCAGCTTGAATACAACCACCCAGATGGCCTACCTCACGCCAGACAAACAAGGGCAACTGTCTCAATACTTCAGCAAAATGGCAACCTTCACCAGGCTGACTGCAAGGAAAGTCCTGCAGGCTCTGGGATTCATGGCATCTTGCATCCTACTGATCTCATGTGCAAAGCTGCATATGAGGAAACTTCAATGGTACCTAAAAAACTTATGGTCTCAACACAGCCACAGCTTGGAAACAATTATACCACTCATTCCATGCCTTCAAAAGGAATTTCTGTGGTGGGCTCAAGCATGCCAAAGAAACATAGGTCTCCCTTTCTGCGCACCTCAAGCAACTCAAATCATCACAACAGATGCCTCAGACTATGCCTGGGGAGCACACATGACAGATCAGTGCATTCAGGGAAAATGGTCCCAAAAAGAGAGGCACCTACACATCAACCAAAAGGAAATGCTAGCAGTGCAAAATGCTATTATGGCCTTCAAAGACCTACTGCATCCAGGCCAGCTATTGATAAGGACAGACAACACCACAGTGATGTGGTACATAAACAAATAGGGGGAACTCATTCATACCCCCTGTGCAGACAAGCCATGACCCTATGGAACACAGCACTGGAATTACAAATTCAACTTCAGGCACAATTCCTGCCAGGGAAGGAAAACACACTGGCAGACAGCCTAAGCAGAAATATGACAGATCCACACGAATGGAAGTTACATCCTCAAGTTTTCACAAAGATAACTCAGGCATGGGGACAGCCAGACATAGATCTCTTTGCTACCCACAGAAATTACCAATTGAAAAAATTTTGTTCAAGGACCTATCATCCACAAGCCTGGAAAGTGGACGCACTTTCTTTCAATTGGACAATGTTGACAGTTTATGCCTTTCCGCCTCTTCCTCTGCTGCCCAAAATTCTATTAAAAGCCAGAGCAGAGAGGCCGAAAATGATTCTCATTGCTCCAGATTGGCCAAGGCAACACTGGTATCCGCTCCTGAAAAGCCTGACACATTCCCCACCATGGATCCTACCTCTAGTCCCTCTTCTGTTGTCCCAGCACAACTTCAAGACTCTTCACAGCCAGCTCAAAACCCTAAATCTAGTTGCATGGAGAATCCCTTGATTTCCCAACAGACCCTCCTCTCCAAGGAGGTGCAGGATGTCATCTTGGAGGCCAGAAGACCTTCTACTAGAAAAGCCTACTCCATCAAATGGAAATGATTTTGTGCCTGGAATCAGGAAAAGGGCCAGAATCCTTGGGTAATAAATTTACCTCAAATTTTACAGTACCTAGCTGAGATGTTAAACAGTGGACTTTCCTTCTCCTCCACCAAAATCCACGCTTCAGCCATTTCTGCACAATACAGCACAGATCCTCCTTTATTCTCTCATCCTCTCTTAAGACAGTTCCTCAGAGGGGCAAAGAATATAAAACCCCCAAGGAAACCACCAGTCCCTGCTTGGGATCTCAACTTCATATTGGAAAAGCTGACCCTTCCTCCCTTCGAGCCAGCTGCTTCAACAGAACTACAATACTTGTCATGGAAAACAGCCTTCCTTCTGGCTATCACCTCAGCACGCAGGGTTTCGGAACTACAGGCCCTCATGGCTGTGCAACCTTTCATCATTTTCCATCAGGACAGAGTTTCCTTACGAACCAACCTTACCTTTATGCCAAAGGTAGTATCCAGTGTAGCTTTGAACCAGACTATCCACCTACCTACCTTTTACCCTAATCCACAAAACAAAGGGGAAAGACTACTGCATTCCTTGGACATTCACAGACAACTTCGTTATTATTTGGACAGGACAAAGCCATTCAGGAAATCCGAGCAACTCTTTGTGTCCTATGCTACAGGTGCTCAAGGAAAGGCTATTTCCAAACAGACAATCTCAAAATGGATAGCCCACTGTATACACTTTTGTTACTCATTTCATGGAAAAGCTGTGTCTTCCAGCATCAGATCCCACTCCACCAGGGCCACAGCTACCTTTGCAGCTTTCCTCAGGGGGGTTCCTACCAAGGACATTTTGGAAGCAGCCACTTGGAGTTCAGTGCACACTTTCTCCAAGCACTATCACCTTCCACTTTACTCTAAATCTAGAGCGGGATTTGCCACAGCTGTCTTGCAGGGCATCCTTGCTCCTCCTAGTTCCACTTAGTGCCTGCCACCCCTACTTAGCTTTGGGATTCTTCCCATCTGTAATGACTGCAGCTGTATGCACGATGAACATAGTACAGTTTTGTACCTACCATAAATGTAGATGTTCGAGTGCTCATACAGCTGCAGTCCAGGTTTCCCCCCCTCCATCCTCTCTTAGGACAGGCCTTATGACAAACACCTTCTCATACAACCTATTTGGGGTTTTCTTTTATGGTGTATTTGCTTGCAACTACTGTTTTTTGATTATTCTATATTGCATGATTACATAAGTTTATGTTTTGCCTTCCTTCTGGAGGCACCTGACATCTGGGGCAAGAAAAACTGAAGAAGATGGCATCGGCTGCCTCTTTTATACCCCTGCCTCACTGACGTCAGGGAAGAAGCGACGACAACCGACGCCGGACCTAGACTTTGGAATTCGGCCAACCGAGGACCCGCCTGACGGCAGGATAACCCATCTGTAATGACTGCAGCTGTATGAGCACTCGAACATCTACATTTATGGTAGGTACAAAACTGTACTTTGCTGCAGCAGATCAAAGACTAAAATTACAAAATGAGATCCCTTTATCCAGCCATCAAAGGAAAGGTGGATACTAAAGATGAGGATGACGGTCCTTCTCTTACTACAACTATACTCCTACTATCATATAATCAACAAGACTTTCATGAATCTGTGGATTCTACTTCACATCTGATTATCACCTTTTCATGACCTTCCAGGTTTACTATCCCAATCCTCACTCTCCTTCAGTTAGCTCAAGTTATTTATATTAAATGACAAACCTCCTGAAATCTTCATACTGTGGATATCCTAAAGGTGGTTACTAGTTCACACACTACACAGGCAGAAACATGGGGAAATTAAGTCATACAATCAACTCTAGACGGTAATTTCTGTGCTGAGGAAGCTACATTACCCCATTGCCTTTAGCCCATGTAGACTTGTACATTTGAAGAGATTTTCCTAGCATCAAGGAGGAATCATTGAAGTCTATAAAAAAGTGGAAGCTATTACAGTTTGTTATACCCTTATAATATATTTGAAACAAAAGTAATTTAATTTTTTTGTCTCTAAACTGAAGTTGCCTGATATAACTGTTTTTTGTATTACCTGTTCTCATTTAAGCATGTTGCTTTCTGCTTTGAATACTGTGTTTGGCCTAGCCATTTCATTCTATGAAAGAAGGAGAGGGGGCATTTGGCTAGGGTTCACATTTCACTTGTATTTTTCATTATCTAATTTGTTCCTTGAGTGATAATTACACAAAGTACTGTTTTGGCCTTGTATTCTGGTAAGACTCGAGGACTGCAACAACTGCAATCAGTGTGCAACTCTGCTGGTGATGTTCCTTGTTTTGGTGGCTTTTGACATGCCTGCTCCTACTGCAAACTGAGCTTTGAAAGCTCCTCCCATACTCATCTCACCTATTCATTTTACTTGGAACTGAAGGGTCCTCTTAGACTCTTAAAGTTTGAGTTTAAGATTGAGATTAGACTAAAGATGGTATTCCTTACGGGTTCAGGCACTAGGCAACGACGCATTTCCCTGTGGTACCTTTTGTTGGGGGACACATGGCTGAATTGACATTCAGCTGCAGAGAAATATGGCTGCTCTGAATTCCCTGTGGACAAAGCAGCATACACACTTCAGTTATAAAGGCACTGCCCATTGTGCACTGCATTTTTACTGTCACTGATATGCCCACTTGTCAGTCTGCTGCTGATGCCTGCCATGCTACCTGCTGTCACATGTTGCCTTGGGAGCCAATGACATTATTTATCCCTTGTACATTTGGTCATTGAAGTTGTGGGTATGGTATCACATTCTTCTCTTTGCCCACAGGAATTCACAACAGCCATATTTCTCTGCAGTTGAACATCACTTCAGCCACGTGTCTCCAACCAAATGAACCACAGGGAAATATCTAGCTGCCTAGGCGCCTGAAAGCTGAAATTAGCATCCGGACAAAATCAGCTACAATCTTCTTCAGTTCTCCCATACATTGGGGACACACAGAGAGCATAGAACAAAGTACTTTTGGTACTGTTCACAGCTCTAAATACCACTCCCAAACAGCCCTAAATAACCCCCTTAGTATCCTTCCCACTGAAGCCCATTACATAGCTTGCTGAAACCACAGATATGCATTTTCCCTTTTTTATCTATAGCCAGCTTAGACGAACTGGGCATCCTAAGACAATGTAGATATAGTCTAATCTTTACAGACAACCATCTAATTCTCAAACAATCTGACACAGTTTGTGAATGATGTACCTGTACACTATCTTCATGTAATGCTCTTACATAAAACCACTATAATTACCCAACAGGTCACTGAGAACATACAATACACAACACTTTCTGCACACACTGCAGAACAAACACACAGACCCACATATGCTGTGGCTTTTAAAAGTAAGCTACCCAAAGGTCTCCCAAACACATAAGTCATAATAAGTACCCCAGCAATCTCAAACGCACACATTACTGCAGCAACACCTGCCATGACATAATCGGCCACGCCTCAATGTACCTCAAAGTCTAAGACCATAAGGTAGACAAACAATATCTCGATCATAGGAGACTACATTGTGAGGCACACTAATGTCCAACTCACAATGCTGAACAAGGAGAGGGTTATGGTCAATTGCTTGTCAGGAGCCAGGATCTTCCAGATCATGCAAGCACTCAAATTACTGAACCACAAGCAACAATATGATTTAGTAAAAGTCTAAGTAGGCATGAATGGCCCAAGATACAGCTCTCTGAACTATATGAAGAGAGACATGAAAGAGCTCTCAGACTGTGCCCCAGGCAGCTAAGCACCTAGTGCTGAGAAGCACTCCAACTTCTCCAAGGATGATGCCACAATATGTACAGAAGATAACTGACTTTAATTGGCATAGTTTTTGGTGTCATTCGAAGGGGGTATAATATTTGTCAACCTGGAAGGATATGGTTGACAAACCACACTGCTTCATCGGGGATAGTCTGCACTTGTTCTCTAGGCTTTCAAATATTGGCTTAATCCTTGTCCGGTCCCGTACTGCCTTTTTTCGGCACTGCCAATCTTATAAAACTATCACATAACTAAACCAACTCAAGCTAATCTAAAGGTGATACTGCTCAATGTTTGGAGTCTAAACAAAAAACTCTATTCCCTACAAGCTCTCCTTATGCTGGAGAAAGTACAGTTGTGTGAAATCATACCATAGCAATAGATGCCTTCTCTTCACTGTTGAAGTATTCTTTACATAAGGGATCTCCTGCCAAGGATAGTCCAATGTCTAGCCAATATAACAAAGCCTTTAGATTTTATAGGAAGCCTACGTCACACGTACATTCCCTGGGTAAGACATAGGCCATAAAAGTAACATACGGATGCAAATACTCAGACCCAAATTGCCAGAGGAGGAAAAGAATACCCTCAGGGACAAAGGAGAATGTGTACATCCAGAAGGAAAAAAGACAGAAGGAAAGAGGAAGAAGGGGCTCCTTTGCCAGGAGGGCAAAAAACACAGGGACAAGAGACAGGAATGACAGGAAGGAGGGAGGGACCATATACTGCAACAATGAAGAGAAGGACATCTACTGTTACTTTAAGATTTTGCACAACTGCACTGTGTCTTTTCATATCATTGATGGAATATTCTTTACAAAAGGGAGAGTGCAAGAGCTAATAAAGCTGGGAGAAAGAAGGCACAGAACAACAAACTCATGCAAACCCATCCCTGACCATGGACACTTCAAATTTATAATGTTTAGTGACAGTATGAACAGAGGACCAAGTAGTAACTTCAAGGACAGAATTGGTAACCAAACCCTTGAAAATTACATCAAAGGAGGCAACCGTCCTAGTAGAATGTGCCTTTACAGAGGAAGAAAGACACTTGCCATGAAAGGAAAAACACTGCATCAATGGGCCCAGACAATATCCCAGGATGCCTTCTAAACAGCATGAAACTTGACCTATCAGGGCCTCTGGAATTACTATTTAACTGTAGCCTTCAAACAGGCTTCCTGCCTCATGAGTAGAGAAAGACAACAGTCATCTCTCTGCACAAAGGTGGGCCATCTACAGACCCTGGAAACTACAGAACCATAAGTCTCACTAGTCTTATATATAAAGCCATGGAAAGAATTATCATGGAGATGATTAACAGAGATATAGTAAACCGCCAGACACTAGACCCAACCCAGTTTGGTTTGGTCAAGGGCAGCTCATGCCTACTCAACCTGGCAGACTTCTTTTTGAAGGTCACCAAAGCAATGGATGAGGGCAAAATCGTTCACACTGCCTACTTTGATCTGGTCAAGGCATTTGGCACAATACCCCACTCAGGTATTGTTGACAAACTCAAGAGGTTAGGTACAAACTCGTATGTCACCCAGTTTATAGCCAACTGGCTCACAGATAGGACCCAGGAAGTTAGAATTGGAGCGTCCACCTCTACAAAGAGGCCAGTCACACGTGGAATCCCTCAGGGATCAGTCCTTGGACTGCTCCTTCTTTGTATTTACTTCTCAGAAGTCAAGGCCAATGTCAGTGGTCTCTGGCTGACTAAATTTGCAGATGATTGCAAATTAGGAGCTGTCCTTGAATCTTACACTGACACAAATGTTCTCCAAGAGGGTTTGACACAGACAAACAACTGTTGTCAGAGCCATGGACTAAAACTAAATGCCAAAAAATGCATAGTAGTATCCTTTAGGAAGTCATCCATTCCTGGTAACTATCATATTGACAACATACCCCTTAGAGTTGACCCAATAGCCAGGGAATTAGTGACATACATAGATAGTAATCTAGCCTTTAATCATCACATGTCTACAGTGGTGAGGAAATCATTCTATATTGCGCATCTTATAAACAAAGGTACAGCATCTAAGTCTGAGGAAGTCATTTTTCCACTGTATTTGGCATTCGTCAGACCTACCATTGAGTACACTGCCCCCTTTGACATATATACCTAACCATGTATATCCAACAACTGGAACGTCCACAGAGGTTCCTCACTAAAAGAATACAGGGCGTAAGTAATATGCCCTATGCTGACTGCCCCAAGGCCCCATCCTTGTATTCTGTCTCCTACAGGCTTTTGGGGGGAGATCTATGCCTGGCATACAGGGCATTGTCAGACCCCACTCTGATGGACCTCCTGCATATCCAAAAAACAAACAGTACCAGAATTACCCATTCTAGAGACTTAAACCTTGCCTGTGATATAAAGAGGACCTGCTGGAGAGATAGGTATGTATCCCAGAGACTACTGCATCTATGGAACAGGCTCCCCATCCATGTGAAGCAGAGTTTCTCCTTAACCCAATTCAAGTGCAACTTGGACAACTGGATGGGAAACCAGAAATTCATCCCTGGTTTGGCACCTATGTCTCTAATGCAAACAGGTAACCTGTAAATGGTTCATCTCCCAGGCCCATGCTTACACTTATCAAGGGTATCAGAACTTGTCAGAGATTTGGGATGCATGGCTAGGCTTAAAAAGGCCCTTGTGGTTATTAGCATAGTAAACACATATGAACCTATAAGAAATAGCCTTAGAAATTCAGGATCAGATGGTTTGCTTGGAAACAGCTAAGCCCAAAGTCTTGGGATGAAAAGAAACAAAAAGCTGCTCATACTTACGAAGTGTCTTAGTTTTATCCAATTACCTGCACTGTCTATACAGATTCAAGGTGTGAAGAACCTTCTCTTTAGCAGACGGTGCAGAAGGAAACAAGGAAGGAAGGAAGAGAAGGTGAATAGACTGATTCAGGGACAGCTCATTATCCACCTTGAGCATAAAAGGAGAATTAATCCAAACAGACACACTGTTGCTGTGAAAAATTAAGAAAAAGGAGGTATAGCAGTGAAAGCTGAATTTCAGACATGCAGAACAGTCTTCAGAGTACTCGAGTCCGAGTGCTGCAAGGAAGCTGAACTAGCAGCTTCAAAAGGAGCCACAGTCAATTTTTCAAGTACAAAACTGAGGTCCCAAGAAGGCAGGATATGTTTTCTGGGAGGTTTGATATGAAGAACATGTTTAAGAAATTGTTTGACCTCAAAATGAGAGGCCAAAGGAGGAGGTATGGGCAGAAAAGTAGAAACTGCTGAAGGGTCAGCTTTAACTAAGAATATGCCAAACTCAGCATGGAGGAGATCACACAAACAAGAGAGAACCAGAGGAACCTCCACCAAAAGGGGATCCTCATGGTGAGAGGCACCAGACAGAAAATCTCTTCCATTTGGACAAGTATGATTTTCTGGTAGCAGGTTTCCTTGCTTCCTGCAGAACCCTGTGCACATTCCCAGAAAAGAGGTGCCTAAATGGAAACAAAACCCTATCACCCACAGTGTGATTTGAAGTGCTGACTGATGAGAATAGATAAGAAATCCCTTGTCTTGTGTGAGGAGATCCACCTGGTGAGGTAACTTGTGGTGACTGCCCCTGGACAACTGATAAAGAAGGGGTAACTAATGTTATCTGGGTCAAAAGGGAGTTACTAGCAAGATTTTGGAGAGTCTTGCCTAATTTTGTTCAGAACTCAAGGCAAATAGGAAGGGGGAAGGCATACAGAAACATTCCCACCCAAGGAAAAGGCAAGGTATCCCCTTTCCAAGCCAGATGACTTAGTACTCTGGAAAAGAAAACAGGAAGTTGTCTATTCAGATGGAAGGCAAAAAGATTTTCCTGAGGAATACCCCACCAATGGACTATGTCCAGAAACACATTTCTGTGATGCATCCATTCATGAGCTTGTCTGCTGGACCTGCTTAATGTGCTCTGAAGGAATGTAAACCACCTGAAGAGTCACTTGATACTGGATAGCTAGATCCCATGCTTGAAGAGTTGATCTGCAAAGAAGATAGGACCTCGTGCCCCCTGCTTGTTGATGTACCACATCAAAATGGTATTGTCAATGAAGACTAAGGGAGCCAGGATGAAAAAAGAGGATGAAAAGTTTGCACAGCCAGAAGCAAAGGTCTCATCTCTTTTATGTTGATATGATCTGAACTCTCATGAGGAGGCCAGAGACCTGGACCTGGAGCATTAGAGGTCCACAAGTGGCCCCTCACCCCAAGTCTGAGGTATTGTGTACATTTCATGAGATGGAACTGAAGACTGAAAAGGAAGTCCTGGACTGAGAGAGTGTTGTTGCATTCATCATTGAAACTTGAGAGTGAGACGAGGAGGAAGAGGAATAGGGACTCCAGAGGGTAGCAGTGTTGAAGCCATACTGATCTGAGGTACCACTGTAGCTTCCTCATATGGAGCCCAGTTAGAGGAAGCATGGCAACAGTGGAGGCCATACACCCAAGAAACTGAAGAAACTCACCAGCTGTAAGACAGGACAGAGGAAAGAAAGTCTGGAAAAAGGATGTCAGAAATAAAACCTTTGGACCAGGAAGAGAAGCCAACATGGGAAGAGTCTAAAGCCGGCACACTAGGAAAATATGATCCTGGGAGGGCATCAGGAGAGGTTTATGGTGAACCCCATACTTTGCAAAGCATAAGCGGAAAAGTGGAAATCCTGCAACAGACTGCTGGGAGAGGAAGCTTGAATGAGTAGGTCATAAAAAAGGAGAAAACTGTTATCCCTTTAAAGGGACAATCCCAGTATTTAAAATTTCAGTATGAATTCAGGACAACCAAAGTAACCCCCACCTTAACGTCCAATACATTCCTGCCTATAGTGTCATTTTATTTAAATTATTTTGTATGTCCCCTTCATCAGTCTTGTTTTAATTCCCATTGTGAACAAAACCATCAGTTTGCATTCCTATCAGCTTTCTAGTGGAAAGAAACTCTGCACTTTTAATCTTTCAGCTTGCCGAGTTTTGCATATTGCTTGTGCTTTGTTTACCAAAGAAAATCTATCATTTTTGTCATTTCACTTTTGATTTATGCCCTTGAAAAATATAGGTTGTTGGATATTAAATACAGCTGCATAGTTCTTCTATCCCAGAGTCTTATTTTCTGTTAAAATTGCAATGATCCTGGGGGAAATTAAAATTACATTCTAATAATTTAGATAATTTAATCGGACCGAGTGAAAGGTAAAGGTTGCAAGTATTTTACATTCACTAGCAGCACTTTTGCTATATAGAGAGTATAGGTTCATACGTAGGTACTAGGCTATCTGCATTTGCTACAGCAAATCTGAAACATTAGGTGGAGGAACTAACTTACATAATATATATATATATATATATATATATGTATATATATATATATATATATATATATATATACACACACACATATAAAATAAGAAACTAAATAAACAACTATTTTGCATACAGCCTGTTCTCTAACAGGGTGTGTGTTACTGTGTAAATAATACCCTTCTAGAGGTGCAGAGGCCCTCCGTCTGCAGTGTTGTGCCTCATAACACACCTGGGCAGGTCTTATTTATACAGTAACACACACTGTGTTGGGCATTATTGCTTGCATAAGAAGTATTAAACTCTAGTGTTAGCCATTATTTGCTGACTGCAGTCGAGTAATTTGCCACAAAACAATATATTTTAGGAGGGATCTGCCATTGTGTGCTGACTATAATCCTCACTAACATGCTAGAAACCTACACATGACAGGATACATGAATCCAAAAGCAGATTTTGCAGCAAAGCCTATTTTCTCAATAATAAGTATGTAACTTACATCTAGCATCACTGGCTGTCACTTAACTCTAATCACCCAGAAAGTATTTTACAAGGGACAGGGCAATTCAGGGACACTTTCAAAATGTACTTGCATGTAATGCACTACACTACAATGATGGGCTTAATAGATTTACAAGCTATGTTACAAATTTGCAGCACTTCTAAACCTATGATATGTTCCCTTATTGAAGCTGCAGAGATAAAGGAGCAAAGTTCTATTCTGGCACAATCAGCGCCTTTAGTGAAATCAGTTTTGTAACAGCAATTCTACACAGCAAAAATCTCTAGCTCTTAGAGCGGCACTTCTGAACACAGCCAAAAATGAACATGGAGCCAAAACCCCAAACTTAAAGTATTGCTTTTACAAACTTGGAAAGTTGTCTGAATAATAATCCTTCCAATTAGGATGCATTTTCTGAAGGCTATAAAGTCTGAAATGTAATCGCTTATCATGGAATAGACTCAAAATATGAGGCAAAAATGTAAACATTCTGCAAAATTATAGAAAGTTGACAGGTATGCTTTTACATCACAACGGCTGATGTGTGTGTTCGTATATATGTATATGCTTGTGAGGCTGTATGTATATATACACACGCACACACATACATATAATATATAACAACAGCATATATATATATATATATATATATATATATATATATATATATATATATATATATATATATATATACACATATACATACAAGCACACACACACATATATATATATATATATATATATATATATATATATATATATATATATATATATATATATATATATATATATATATATATATACACATATACATACACATATATATATATATATATATATATATATATATATATATATATATATATATATGTATATATATAAAATGTACTGGTGCATATAATGTATGTTTGTGTGTGTGTATATATGCGTGTGCTCTATGTCTGGCATCCGTAAATCCCACATTTATGAATCTTCTGCATATTTGTAAGTTGGACAGTACCAGAAATAGAAGGTCTAGGAACCTGAATTTTGTCTGATTAAAACAGAAAGTACAGTTTTGTACCTACCATAAATGTAGATGTCCGAACTGGATAGCATCTGCAGTCATAACAACTGGGTTGTCCTGTCGTCAGGCAGCCCTTCGGTCGGCCGGATTCCAAAGTCTGGGTCCGGCTTCGGCTGATGTCGCACTTCACCCGACGTCATCTCTGCTGGTCTTCGGGTATAAAGGCATCAGCCGACGCCATTTTCCTCAGTGTTTCTTGCCCCAGATGCCAGTTGCCCTCTTGGAAGGCTAAATTTTGGATAAATGCCAATGTTTCCAAAAAGATAGAAGGCAAACACAAGAAATAAGCATGTATGTACATATATACAAACAAATACACCATAAGAGACTCCCCCCACCAGCTAGCTATTAGGGGGGTAAATACCCTAGGAGTACCACAGAGGGGAAGGAGGGAGGGTAATCCTGACTGCAGATGCTATCCAGTTCGGACATCTACATTTATGGTAGGTACAAAACTGTACTATGTCCTTCATGGATGCATCTGCAGTCATAACAACTGGGTAGAATACCATAGCCAACTAGGGGAGGAGGATGAAGAAATTATGGTGTGGTAAGGATCCCTTGCAGTACAGCAGTGGCAAACCCTGCTCGGGATCTGGAATACAGAGGTAAATTATAATGCTTGGCAAATGTATGCACGGAGGTCCAAGTAGCCGCCTCAATAATGTCCTTGGTTGCCACTCCTCGTAAGAAGGCTGTGGTAGTGGCTGTTGCCCTTGTGGAATGAGGTCTTATGTTCTGTGGAATTGGTTTTCCATGGAAGGAGTAACAGAATCGTATGCAATTTCCTATCCATTTTGAGATTGTCTGTTTGGAAATTGCTTTTCCTTCTCTTCCTGTTGCATAGGCTACAAAAAGCTGGTCAGTTTTTCTGTTACTTTTGGTTCTGTCCAGGTAGTAGCGTAGCTGTCTATGTACATCCAAGGTATGCAGCATTCTTTCCCTCTGTTTTGTGGGTTGGGGAAGAAGGTAGGTAGGTGGATTGCCTGGTTTAAAGACACTCTGGATACCACCTTAGGCATAAATGTAGGATTAGTTCTCATGGACACTCTATCTTGGTGGAAGATTAGGAAGGGTTGTACTGCCATTAGGGCCTGAAGTTCAGAAACCCTCCTTGCTGAGGTTATTGCCAGTAGGAAAGCAGTTTTCCATGATAGATGCTGTAGGTCTGCTGTTGCTGCTGGTTCAAAAGGCAGGAGTGTCAACTTTTCTAGCACAAAGTTCAAGTCCCAAGCTGGCAGTGGTGGTTTCCTAGGAGGTTTTACATTCTTGATCCCTCTGAGGAACTGCCTGAGTAGAGGATGTGAAAAGACCGGTGGATCAAAGCTGTATTCTGCTGAAATAGCTGATGCATGTATCTTGATGGAGGAATAGGACAGGCCTGTATGTAGAAGCTCTGCCAAATACTCCAGAATGTTAGCAATATCTATATTCGACACGTCTTTTCCTCTTTCAGCACTCCAAATGACAAACCTTTTCCATTTTCCTGCATAGTTTCTTCTTGTTGAAGGTCTGCGGGCTTCAAGGATAATGTCTTTAACCCTTTGGGAAAGATCTGGATTAGTTGCTGCTATGTGATGTTCCATGCAGTCAGTTGCAAGGTTTTTAGGTTTGGATGCATGATGCTGTAGTTGTTCTGAGTTAACATCAAAGGCATCAGTGGTATTGCCCACATTTTGTCCTGAGACATGCTCCTCAGCAATGGGTACCAGTGTTGTCTTGGCCAGTTCGAGCTATCAGGATTATCCTTGGACGTTCCTCCTTGATTTTTAGTAATACCTTGTGTATCAAGGGAAGAGGTGGGAATGCATATGCTGTCAGACCTTTCCAGCTGAAGGAGAGCGAATCCACCTTCCATGCAAGCGGGTGGAATGTCCTTGTGCAGAATTTTTTGAGCTGGTGATTGAGAGGGGAAGCGAATAGATCTGTCTGTGGCATTCCCCATTTCTTTGTGATGGTCTTGAAGATGTCCGGGTGTAGCATCCATTCGTGAGCATCCGAGGTGGTTCTGCTTAATATGTCTGCTAGAGTGTTCTCCTTTCCGGTACAAACATTGCCTGTAACTGGATGTTGTAGCTGAGTGCCAGGTTCCAAAGGTCCAAAGTCATTCTGCATAGGGGTATGAATGAGTGCCTCCCTGTTTGTTGATGTACCACATGACTGTGGTGTTGTCTGTCCTTATCATCAAATGGCCTTCTTTGAGAAATGGGCTGAATTTTTGGATTGCCAGTTTTACTGCCAGCATTTCTTTTTGGTTGATGTGCAGGTGTAGCTGGTCCTGAGTCCACAATCCCTGTACACATTTGTCCAGCATGTGAGCCCCCCATCCTAGGTCTGAGGCGTCTGTTGTGATGGTTTGGCTTGCTCGAAGGTTGTGAAAGGGTAGGCCTGGATGTGTCTGGCATGCTTGAGCCCACCATAGGAACTCCTGTTTTAGGCATGGGATTAGTGGTATTTCTGCTTCTAGGCTGTGCCTGTGTTGGGACCATAAATTCTTTAGGTACCACTGTAGTTTTCTCATATGCAGTCTGGCATGTGGGACCAAGATTATGCATGATGCCATGAAGCCCAAGGCCTGCAGAACTTTTCTTGCTGTTAGCTTGTTCTGTTTTGTTAGTGCCAAGAAGTAAAGAGGGAGTTCTTTTGTTTTTCTGCAGTTAGGAATGCCATTTGTTTTACTGTGTCCAATTCCCGCCCAAGAATGTCCTTGTTTGGGATGGTATCAGTCTTGACTTTTGAAAATTGACTGTGTATCCCAGGGCTTGTAGCAAGTAAATGACCCTTTGCAAATCTGTTGTCAGCTTGCTTTTGTTGTCCGCCTGTAGCAGGCAGTCGTCCAGGTATGGATAAATTTGGATTCCCTGTAGTCTGCAGTGGGCGATTACTGATGCCAGGCATTTTGTGAATACTCTGGGCAGTAGATAAGCCAAAGGGCAATGCTGAGAATTGATAATGCTCTGATCCTGCAAGAAATCTGAGGTATCTTCTGCAATTTGGTCGAATGGGGACGTGCAGGTATGCCTCCTTGAGATCTAGAGTTACCAGCCAACACTCCTTGCCCAGCATGGGAAGAAGTTGCTGTAGGGTCAGCATTTTGAATTTTGGGACAATGATGTATGTGTTTAAGATGGACAGGTCGAAAATAGGTCTCCAAGTTTTTTCTTTTCTTGGAACTAAGAATAGTCTGGAGTAGAATCCTTTGCCTTGTTCTGTTATTGGTACTCTTTCCACAGCTCTCATCTTTGTTAATTGCATTATCTGCTGTAGAGCTTCTATGTTTTGATTTGGAGGCAGGTTTGGCATTCCTCTTTTGACTGGTAAAGTGTGGAAGTGGAACCGGTAACCTTGGTCTATGGTTTGTAAAATCCACTTGTCTTTTGTGACATAGTGCCAATTTTTCGAAAATAAGGCTAATTTTCCGCCTAATGGTGCTGCTATTTGTTCCCTGGTAGGCGGAGTTAGAGTCAAGTCATTGTGATTGTCCTGTTGCAGTGGTAGTGGCTGTGTCTGTGCCTCTGTTATTACCTTGCCACTGTCGTCCTCTGTAGGCACCCCCTCTGGATTGATTTCTGCCTCTGGAATGTCTATTCCTGCCCCTTTGGGATCTTGTGGAGTCAGGAAAGGACCAATTTTTGGCAGGCCAGTTCCTGCTAAACCTTGGGGGCTGAACCTGTAAGAAATCTTTCACCGTTTGTACAGATTTTGCCTTTTCTTCCATTTTCTTCATTACCTGCTGGGCAGGTGTACCAAACAAACTGGCATTATCCATAGGAGCATCTAATAACTTAGCTTTAACATGATCCAGTAAGGCCTGTTCCTACAATCATGCATGTCTTCTTATCACTGTGCCAGTCATGGCTGATCTAAATGAAGCCTCCAGTGCATCATAGCCACATTTTAAAGAATGGTTACTAACCTGTTGTATGTTATTTACCATTTCTAATACATATTTCTTATCTATAGAGTCATCAGAGGATAGCTTTTTAGTTAACTGATCAAGCATAAACTCTTGGTATTGTATCATGTGAAACTGACAGTTTAAAGCTCTAGCTGAGAGAGTAGCAGAGGTGTAAACTTTTTTGCCCCATCTGTCTAAAGACCTGGATTCCCTTTCAGAAGGAATAGGATTTTTTGCTGTGGTCGAGACTACTGCCTTAGGCCCCTGGGATATGGTTTCGGGGTCTGCCAGTGGGGCCTTGTATAGGTGGTGATGAGTGTCTGGCACCCTGTAAAATCTATCTGGTTTGGCAGGGGCTGGAGGTAAGGAATCAGGTGCAGTGCAGACATCATTAAATGCATCGACCACAACAGAAAGGACAGGAGGTATAGCTAAGGGCCTATGTTGTGGTAAGTGCAGAAAAGTCCTAAGTCTTTTTCTGGAATCTGAGAAATCCTGTTGTTGCCATTGGAATTGTTCTCTCATGGCATGTAAGGTTTCCCCAAAGGAGAATTCCTCTGGTGGAGAGGCAGCTGGAATGGATTCTTCAGCATCGGAGTCTTCATAATTGGAGAAAGGAGCCTCTGGCTGGTCTGTAATATCTGAGTCATCCGCAGAATCATCAGAGGAGACAGGCTCGGGGGGCTCTGCTCTAGGTCTCTTTTCTGGGGGTTGAGAGGCCCTGTCTGTGTGAGATTGAGATCCCCTAATTAAGGATATTAAATCTTGTGCCAGAGTAAGCATTTGTGAACTAGAAGTGGGCCTGGTTGAGGGGGCTTTAACAGGCACTGATGTAGTAGATTTGGCTGCTTTAGCCCTGGCAAAGGCCTTAATAGACATGGCTGCAGGAGGCCTAGCAGCACCACGTGCTGGGGTAGAAACATCCAAAGGGATGGTGTCTGATAAGTCACTAGCAACCACAGTTGTAGGTATAATTTCTGAGGCTGTTTCAAGTAAAGTGGCAGAAACCTCAGTAGTAGGCATTGATTCGGCTGTATTTTGATCAGTTTTCTCGGTTTCGGCCGAAACCGAGACACTCGCGGTTTGCTTAACCGTGGTTTCGGCCGAAACCGCGGACCGCGAGTGTCGGTCTTTTTCTTTGCGTTTTTTAACAATTTGGGTAGTCGGAGGATCCGACGGCATAATGTACGCAAAATCTGAGCCGAAAAACTGTTCAGCAAACTCCGACCGACGCCTAAGCGTCGTCGGTTGAAGGAAGCACAGGCCGAACAGGCTGCTACGTCGTGGTCTGGGCCTAAACAAGGCAAACAGTAAGAGTGGAAATCTTTATGAGGTATTTGTTTCCCACAAGTTAAACAGTTATTGACTTTTTCTGACATCGGCTGAGGCAAGAAAGAGTCCCCAACGAGGTACTTAGCTTTTAGAAGTCTTCGAAGTAGCATTCGGTAGTAGTAATCTCTGGATCTGCCCGCCCGGCACTTGCGAACAGCTTCTGCTTCGGCCACGCGCAAGAAAGACTGAGGAAAATGGCGTCGGCTGATGCCTTTATACCCGAAGACCAGCAGAGATGACGTCGGGTGAAGTGCGACATCAGCCGAAGCCGGACCCAGACTTTGGAATCCGGCCGACCGAAGGGCTGCCTGACGACAGGACAACCCAGTTGTTATGACTGCAGATGCATCCATGAAGGACATCATGCTAGAGAGACATATGTTTACTAGAGACTGCCCCTCCTATGGAACAGGATTCCCATCCATGTGAAGCTGTTTGTCTGTTACCCAGTTTAAGCACAACCTAGACCAGTGGATGGGAATAGGAAATTTACACCAGGCCTGGCACCCATGTTCCTTATAGACAAATGTAGCTTATAAATGACTTGTCCTCAATTTCCTGTTTGCATACTGGGTGTCGTTATTCTTTCAGAAAACTTGACTAGGCTTAAAAAGGCCTCCTGGATTGTTAGCCTAGTAACAATCTATGAATCTGTTTGTGTGTGTTTGTACAAAATATATATGCATGTATATACAAATTACATATATACAATGTGTGTGTTTGTGTGTGTGTGTATGCACACACACATATATATACATATATATATATATATATATATATATATATATATATATATATATATATATATATATATATATATATATTACACACAAACATATATATATATATATATATATATATATATATATATATATATATGGTTACCTACTTTTCATAACATCTAAACTCAAAACAACAAGACCATAACATCTAAACTTCAAAACATCTAAAACTCATAACATTGAATCTCAAAACATTGAAAACTACAAAGCAACAATAAATAACATCCCACACAGTGTTTGCTACATTTATGCAGGGGGGGCAAGCCCCCCTGCACCCCCCCCCCCGTAAATTAAATATACCAACTCCAAGGTTGCACTACAGTGGAGTTAGGAAATCAACTTTTTCCCCCACTGTAATGCGACCTTGGAGTTGGTATATTTCATTTACGGGGGGGGGTGGGGGGACAATAAATATAGCAAAAACTCTGTGGGATGTTATTTATAGTTGCTTTGTAGTTTTCAATGTTTTGAGATTCGATGCTATGAGTTTTATATGTTTTGAAGTTTAGATGTTATAGTTTTGATGTTTTGAGTTTAGATGTTATGAAGAGTAGATGTTTTGATAGGTAACTATATATATATATATATATATATATATATATATATATATATATATATATACACACACACACACACACACACACACACACACACACACACACACACACACACACACACAAAATGTTTTTTTGTGTTTCACTGTTACAGTCCTGACCTTATGGGATTTCCTGCTTTGGAAACCCTTGGTAGGCCAGACTACCAGAGGTAACAAAAAAGCCTCCACCCTTGGCTGGCGAATGCCGTACCCTCACGTCAGTATGGCTGGGTATAAAGGGGGTCAGCCGACACCATGACAGTCTTTTTTGCTGTTGGAACCTGAAGCAGCTGTGAGTGCGTTGGTTGTTCTGTATCAGAGTGAGAAATCTTCTAAAGCCAAGTACCCCATTAGGGAATTGTTTTTCTTACTTGTGACTTACGTCAGACAGTTAACAAATGTCTCCCCTGTGGTAAGCAAATCCCACACAGAATTTCATACCTTCTGTATTGTTTGTTTAGGCCCAAACCAAGACTTCCCTAATTGCTGTCTGTGCACCCTTTTCAATTCTAGGACTATAAACCATAGGGTTGAAATCTTGTCTAAGCACCATAGTCAGCAATTTGCTTCCCATTGCGCAATGGCGTCAGGTTGTTTAGAGTTTAAGCTCCCTAAGTGAGAGGAAAAAAGACCCAAACTTAGGGCCTCGGACGACAACCTTTCTCCATCCGCCAGTCCCCCCACTGCTCATTATTGCAGAGGAAGGACAGGCACCTTCGCAGCCCCCTTCTGTGAGTGAGGTGGTGGTGCAGGCCTCTGTTGAGACCTTTTCAGAGTCCAACATGCTGTCAGGTTCCTCAACTTCAACTCAGGCCTTGGCATTCGGCTCATTGGTCGGGTCTGGAGTCACTCAGCAGACCTCTGCTTCTGGTGAACAATCCTCAGACGATGTCCCTTCACCACTGGTTATTTCTTTCAAAGAGACTGGCATCAGAGTAACAGACATGCACAGGCTCAAGGCCAAAGCTACATCTAAGAAGAGTTCAACCTCAGGTCATGTGCCTAGGTCTATCGGGTCCCACCCCACAGGTTATCAGTAGGATTTGGTCAGGTTGACTGAGGATTTTATTTCTTTAGTCAGGGGCAGGCAACCTCCCTCTGAATCTTCACCAAGAAAAAGGGAGAGAGACCTTATACCTGAGACCTTTTCAGAACCCCCTGATTCAGATGAGGACTCTGATCAGGAGGACTCTGCCCTTGAAGATGAACCCTTCTTTACCTTCTTTGAGGATTCTGATTCCGAAGAGGTTTTACCTTCTGCTTCACCCCCTGAGGACACTGCATGCCATGGGAGAGTTTTTCCCAGTGGCAGGCACAGGGATACCCCCAGTCTAAACAGAGGGTCAGGGAGTTCCTTGATCTCCCACAGCACAAACCCTTGGCTAGCCCTCCAGTTTTGGAAGTGGTAGAAGATGTCTTCATGGAATCATCTCTCAAACTAGACTCTCTTCTCCCAGCACCTCGTAAACCACACAGGTTCTACAGGATACTGGACTCAAATTCCTTTTTAAAAACCCCTCTGCTCACAGAAGGGGGCTGTGAAGGTGTCTCTCCTTCCTCTGAAATAATGAGCAGTGGGGGGACTGGTGGATGGAGAAAGGTTGTTGTCAGAGGTGGTCACTCCTGGCCCAAAGGAGTTAGGGCTAGTACTTCTAAAAACACATTACCTACAGACAAAGAAAGCAGGCCTCTTGACAGGTTTGGAAAGAAGGTTTATACTTCCTCTACCCTGGCCATGAGGGCCCTCAACTGCCAGTTCCACATGATGAAATACCAGCAGAGTATTTTGGAAAAAAATAAAACAGACATTCTCCCTGGAGGACAAGAACACCTCCAAGGAATTATCAGATCTGTGCCATTCCAGTTCCCAGGTAGCTAGAAACTCCTTGCACTGCAGATATGATGCTCTAAAGGCATCTACCAGAGCTACTGTCTCTGGCTCAATCATCAGAAGGCATGCTTGGCTTAGAGGGACAGACATTACCAGAACATGTCAAATTTAAACTAACAGATGCACCCCTGGATAAAGACTCCTTTTTTGGATCAAAGGTTGAGGCTGTATTAAAAAGATGGAAGCTAAAGCAAAATCCATGCAAATGTCAAAGACTTCCTCCAAGTCCAGCCACCTAGGTTCAGTAGGAATTTTCCTACTAAGTATTTGTCCTTTCCCTCCCAATCAAAACTCAGTGAGCGGAAAACCCAAAGAAAAAGACCTCATAGACAGCACCAACAATCTCAAAGAGCAAGGCAGTGGTCCTTAGAACACCCAGGCAGGGGAGTTCTAGGCTACAGAGCCCTAGCAGATATCAACAATGACTCTTCCCCCACCACACCCCCTCAGACAAAACAGGAGGAAGACTTTCCCTATTCAAGGAAAACTGGGCCCCCATTACCTCCAATAAGTGGATTATGGAAGTAATCTCAAATGACAAGCTCACTTTCAAAGAACTATTAAGATTTTCAGGCTACCCCAATGTGCCACAAAACTAAACAGCAGAGGCCACTTCTCAGATTCACAACCTGTGCTTTCAAGGCTTTGTGGCACCAGTACAAGACCACCAGATAGGAAAAGGGTTTTACTACAGGCTATTGCTGGTCCCCAGGAAAGGAGGCTCTTTGTGCCCTATCCTGGATCTGTCCATCCTCAATCAGTCCCTCCTAGTTTCAAAATTCAAAATGCTTACTCTTCAAAAGATTCTTCCTCATGATCACACCTCAGGCTCTAATGGTCACCTTAGACCTGAAGGATGCCTATTTACACATTACTATAGAAGAATCCTGCAGACATCTTCTTTGATTTAGAGTGGGTACCAGTCACTTTCAATTCTCTTCACTTTCGTCTGGCAATTCTACTGTTCCCAGGGTCTTCATAAAATGTTTGGCCCCTGTGATCACCTTCTGCAGAATGAGATCCATACAAATTTATCCTTATCTGGATGACTGTCTCATTTAAGAATTAGTCAAAGCTCCTCAAGGATCTGGCCTTCACCCAGACCCTACTCTCTTCCCTAGGGTTTGGCATAAACCTCAGCAAATCCCACACAAACCCTTCCACCAGTACTGGTTTCCTGAGGAATCTGCTGAATTACTCCCTCCAGAAGGCCTTCCTTCCCCCAAACAAGGCTTCCTTCTTAACCCAATACTTCTAGGACATTATGCAGAGCAATACCTTTTAGCCAGGGAATTCCTCCGAGCACTGGGCTACATGGCATCTTCTATACTAATAAGCCCTCTGGCCAGGTTACACGTGAGGAAGCTTCACTGGTACCTCAAGAATCTGTGGTGCCAGCACTAACAGTCCCTGGAGACATAAATCCAGCTAGTTCACTGCCTTGGGGAGGAATTGGCATGGTGGGCACAAGCATGTGCATAATGCAGGGTCTCCTCTTCAGGTTCATCCCTCATGACCAAACCTTAACCATGGATACATCAGACACAGCCTGAGGAGCCAATTTCCAGCATCTCCTATCCCAGGGCAAATGGGAAGAGCAGTTTAGATATAAGCACATAAACTGGAAGGAATTGATCGCAGTATAGAAGGGCATGTTGGCATCCAAGGATCATTGGAAACCATGGGTCCTACTTATTAAACAGACAACACAACAGACATTTGGTACATAAACAAGCAAGGGGGCACCCCCACCCTCCTTGCTGGCTGACAATGCAGATCTGGGAGACAGCTGATGCTATGAAGGAACTGGCAGTTTTAAGAAAGTCATGGACATTCTGTAATATCAGGAGCAGCCAAGAGTTATGGGGATAAATCCTTACGTGTGAGTGTATGTGTTTGACTGTGTGCAAGTGTATGGTGGAGAGAATGTCACCGTGATACATGCGCAACCAAAGGTGAGTACAGAAACAAAGTGTTTTTTAGCACTTGTGACAAACACCAAGTGATTCAGAGACATGTAAATTAGATGATATTTAAGCCTTTCTTCATTTCAACTAATGTGTCTCTAAATTGCTCTCTTTTGTATGGTCACAACGTTCTGATGTCATCAATTCCTGACAACTAACAAAATGACTTCCAGCATAGAGAGGTAGGACAACCAGTGCGGCTCAGCCTGCCACCCCTCCAACGGCTGCCGTACTGATGTCCAGCACATCTGGGATGAAACCTGGCAGTACTGCTTCTGCAAGCCCCTCCACTCCCTGGGCCTTCAACATCAGGTAGCATTATCTCAGCAGCTAGTACACAGGTACCCTCTAAGATGCCAGGTATGGTGCATGAGGTCATTGAAAGTACCACTGTTGAATGCATCAGCCAGATGGAGAAGATGCTCACTAGAATGCTGGGATAAAAAAAACATCAAGCACTCTAACAGCAAACTCAGGAAGGAGACAGTGATGAAAGTTCTGAGGGTGAGGACTAGATTCTCACTGTCCCCTTGCTTGATTGGTATGGTCATCCTATGTCCCCTGCCTATCCCCAGTCATGGTGTCCCTCATCATCCCCATCTTGTTTGCACCCACTCCTCACCTACCCTACTTACTAGACATACCTATGTCCCTTACCCAACCTTCCTCTTACCGAAATAAAATCTCAAAAATGGGTACCTGCCCCCCCAAAAAAAAATATCATCCCATACATAGCTCTCCACTTTGCACATATGTCCTCTTTACACACTTGATTCAGTCCAATTGACTATACAACACAATTGCATTGTGATCACCCATTTTTGTTCAGGTGAAGTTCAAATTCATCCAATATTCTATACATGTTCATTTTACACTACTAAAGTGGATAGCTATGGTTATTTAATTACTTCCTGCATATTCCTATATTCCTTTCCCTCTTTTCTTCACCCCTGCTTGTTCCCCATTTTCACACCTTTCATCTGGTCAAAAAATAGAATTACACATCACACACATGGCAAAAATGCCCCCTAATGAAGCCCTTTACTTTTTGCCATCTGCATTCAAGGCGTTTGGCATCACACCAATGTCGAGTTCATAGGTTCATAGGTTCATACTAGGCTATCTGCCCTAGGGCATTTATAAGCCTAGCCAGAGTGTGTTTGGCTTTCGCCACCCATTTTAAATTAATTTTGCTATGCTCTTTTCCGAGGTTAGTATACTGTGCTCTGTCTAACAGTGACACAGAAGTGATACCTGGGGTAAGCCTATGATCTCCCATCCACTCATCAAGATTCCTCTTGAAGAGAGTCAATGAGGGACTCTGCCTAACCTGGACTGGGATTTTATTCCAGAGTGAAGGGAGCCTCTGGGTTATGAATCTGTCCCTCCAGCATGTCCTATTTATTTCAGTGCTGATGTTCAAGTCTCTCGAGCGCGTAGCTCGATGGGATTTGGATTTTCTGAGGTGCAGCATGTCCATTAATTTCGGGTTGGACATGGCTTTATAAGTCAGGCACAGATCGCCTCTGAGCAGGTGGTATGCCACTGAGTAGAGCTGGAGTTTCTTTAACCGGGCAGCATATGGCATCTGTTTGAGCCCTTTGATCCTCTTGGTGAGGTACTTTTGGGGTCTTTCCAGTTGCTGCAGGTGTCTGGTAAGGTACATCCCCAAAAGGGGCATTGTACTCAATTATGGGCCTGATGAGTGATGAGTGATGGTGAATGGCTCTTCACATCCTATAGCATGGTGTGGTTACCTCCATGCAATGCTGCTTAAACTCACTGCACTAAGGAAACACAGGTATAGCAGAATAAAGGTACTCATTTTAAATATTTCCTGTAATATTTTGACTGATTAATGTATAAATATGCAAATCCATGTGTACTGTTGACATATAGTTTGATTTTATACAGAACTTCATTGTAGTCATTCCCTCTCACATTTGCAAAAAATATTACATTATTTAATGCCGTCCTGAATACATATGTAAAAATTAGATTGAGCTGGATTTGAATCCTGTATCATTTGTGCTCAAAATAAGAGCTCACTGCTGTTACACCTGCTGCCACAGACACAGCTAGGAGAGGCCACTAGAAGGGGAAACCAGGGTGCACCAAGGACTCATGGGGGCAATAGGTAGTGGGGGCTCTGTAGAGCTCTTTTCTTTCCTTTCTTGTGGTGTGTGTTCAGGCCATCATTGCATCAAAAAAAATTGAAAAACTTCTCTAAAATACACCTTATAGCATTTACAGCCCCATTGTTTCTGATGGCTTGTCGGTCACCTGACCATCCAGCTTAATTGCATTATTCCTACAACATTTATTAGTGCAGTCTTGCATAATTAGGATGTGCTGAAGGAAACATAAGAATAATACTAGGCAAGTAATCATGAGAACCATAAGTTTGTGCCCTCCCTTTTTTTAACCAAGTGCATGTTAAGTAATATTACTCACCTCTCAAATTAATCAGGGCTATAACCCTGGTGTATATTTGTGTCTATGCATTCAATCATTAAAACTAGCCTCAAATGTAATAGTAGTACTTTGACCTGTAATAACTTATACCAAAGGTTAAAAGCATGCTTAGTTAGCAAGCTATTTCTTCAGATACTCTTGTGTATTTCTTGATGTAGATTTAAGTCCCTAGTGTTGCTGTTTGTAGAGATGCTTTTTTTTTTCCAGACAAATAGGAGGAGAAATCAACTAGGGTTTTCTGTGGTTTGAAAAGCGTGACACAGGTCACCTCACAGCAGACTGTAGACTACAGAGTATAGAGAGAATCATCCTAATCTATCAGGATAGTCAGCGGGTTCAAGGCCTTTATTTTATCTTGGTTAGATTATCTTTTGGATCTTTTCAGGTGACTAATATGCTTTCATTTACACATTTCAAAAGGGGCATTGTATTCAGTGGTGGGTCTGACAAGGCATGAGTACAGTGGTAGGAAGACTTCTTCGGATCTTTTAAGATACTTCCTTGGAAATTAACTGAGAGAGAAAGATTAAAATGGCTGTGAAATACATGTGAATGAATGAGAGCAAGCTGTCCACACAGGCACTCAGGTATCACATGGCAGTGGCTGTCTGAAGAAGAGTAGTATTTATTACACATGAGGTGGGAACAGCTCTTTTTCCAAATGCCACATTTAAGTTGAAATGTTTTTCCAGTACACCAGGTATGTGTATATTCCAGCACTTTATGAAGCTGTTTAGAGTCTCAAAGGATGAGTAGATAACAGTGCCAAGCTTGCAGTAATCAGCAAACTTGGTCCACCATACTTCTGGGATTATGGACTGAATGTCTAGAAAATAAATGCCAAATAGGAGAGGGCCTAAGTCTTACCCTTCTGATACTTCACTAGAGGCAGTTTAAATTTACAGAGGGTACCAGTAACTTTACCAACCTGGTATATTAGGATAGCCAGCTTGCAATCTTGCAAATGACATTGGAGCTGTCATTTTTGTCTCATTTTTGGCAATACCAACACAGGGGAGAGTGAGAAAATAAATGTGGACAGATTAAGATAAGCAGTATGCTCTAACTGGCCACTGTCCAGTGACACTGTAATCTTTTCAAAGAAGCTTACCAGGTTCAGGAATCAATACTTACCTTTCCCAAAACTAAACTGATTAGGGTGTTGATCAGTTAAGTTGCCTATGTCTGCAGAATTTAGTTTTTCACTGACACATTCTATGGTTTGTCATGTTAAGGCTGGCGAGGCTAATCAGCCTATAATTACCTGGGTCTATACAGGGGCCACACCTACGTCGATGAGTCACAGTGGCTGTTCTCCAAGCATCAGGCACAAACCCTGTGGACAGCCTCAGGCAGAGATTGCGCACATTAAGTAGAAGCTTCGAAAGTACATGTTTGACTCTGATGAGAATGCTGCCTGGCATGGTGTCTGGTCCTATGAAAGTGTTACTTCCGTCCTGTGGTGGGGATTTGAAAACTAATTCTAAAGCAGTTTCAGGGTATACTAGATTTACATTAATACTGAGGGCGTCAGTAGGTAGGGTTTAGTAGCATTAAATTCATCTGCAAATATATTGACTATATCCTTGGGATTGGAATGTGTAATATTATAGAGAAGCTCAGTACATTGCTTGACATTATTCCTTAATTTCCTGATATAATTGAAGATTTCTAGTAGTCTTTGTTATCTGTAGTGAAATTAAACTAGTACTGCCTCCAATTTAAAATATTCAGCTAGCAGGGTATCAGTAGCTGAAGCTGTTGGCTTTAGCTTAAGTAAGAGTTTTATAATAGTGGAAATCTGAAAATTTGGAATGTGAAAAAGTCACTCTTATTGTCCAGCGAGTCTGGAGTATGGAGGTGGGCATCATACCAGATGAATGGTTGTCAGACTAGGAAGTCAGCCATCAGGTATTACAAACAGAAGGAACAATGACCAAAAGCCTACACAGTACCATTTCAGTTATGTGTCTACAAATAACCACAGTGGGAACAGACAAGTGTATACAGTTGTAAGGTAAGGAGAGAAAGATAAGTGCTTTAGAACATATTGTACAATGCAGTAACTCACAAAGATGAAGCATGCATACTAATTAATGTACTTGACCAGGAGACAGAAGTCAGCACAAAATAAAACATGAAATGAAAGGAATAAGATGAGTGGGTCTCCTAATATTAAAACTTGCATCACTCATTTTTACAGAAAAAGAAGCAGCCAAATCACAAAATTTCAGGGAACATCATTACTATTTAGAAATCAGCACTTTAGTCTAGAAAATGAAGATGTGCTTTTACAGAGCCACCAGCATGTCAGAAAGCCATTGCAGTTGGTTAGTATTTAGAGATTAAAAACAATAAAGCATGAAAAAAGACCGTCTCTACTACTGTTTGAATCCTGAATCATTCATATGCTTTTGACAGTTAGTGGCAGTCATGCCATAAAATCATTAGATAACATTCAGAAATAAGTGCAAAATAAAATATGAAACAAAATGAGCAGAAAACTCTTTACTAATGTTTTAGCTTTACATTGTTCATATGCTTTCCTGTAACACAGTAGCAAGTCAAGTCATAAAATTCCTTAAAAGTTACTTTTCTCTGAGCATGAAAACGAATGAATGACTCAAACAGCTGTTGTGAGTACAACTGCAATTTGAGATGGAATATGGCTAAGACCTTTGAAACATAATGTAAGTGCCCCTCCCCAACCCCAAAGCCAAAGCTGAATCATGCTCAGAAAGATAAAATGAAAATGTAAACAAGGGCAGAAACAAAAGAAAAAAAACCTCTGGGACTGTCCCTTTAAGTCAGTCTGCAAAAGGCAATGACAGGAGTGAGGCATTTTGTTAATACCCTTGGGGCAGTAGAAATGCCCAATGCCAAAGCAGAGAACTGAAAATAAGAGGAAGACACAGAAATGTAAAAATTTCCTGAAACAAAAGGTGAATGGAGATGTAGAGGTAGGCATCCTTGAGGTCTGGGTCCAAGAAGGCCTGAGGAAAATGCAAATTAAACAAGGTCTGAAGAGACAGAATTCAGAAAAAAGGGACCTTGTGAAAGGTGTTGAGCAGAGAAAGATCCAGAATGAGTCTTCAGGTACCCTTTTTTTTGAGGAACCAAAAACACTCTGGAGTAAAACCCCATTTCCAATTGGGAAGGCAGAACAGGCTAAATGGTGCCCTGATCCAAAAGGGACTGCAAAACCTCTGGAAAATGGGGCAGCTGTTCCTGAGGGGATTGTGGACAACTTCAAAAGGGGGCAGGGAATTTCCGAACCATGAAACATCCCAGACAAATGACAGATAGAATCCAGGAGTCCGAGGTGATCTGATACTAACTTAAAAGGGACAGAGAAAGGTGAAGAGACAGGGGAAAATATAGTTGTGTACACTTACCATAAATGTAGATGTTCGAGTGTATTCACTGTTGCAGTCATTACATTTGGGTAATCCTGCTGGCAGGTTGCCCTCAGTCGGCCTGAATTCCAAAGTCTTGGGTCCTGCGTCAGCTGCTGTCGGCTCTTCCCTGATGTCAGGTTGTCAGGGGTATAAAAAAAGTGGCCGACGCCATTTTCTTCAGTTATTCTTGCCCCAGATGTCAGGTGCCCCCTAAAAGAGTAGCCAAAATTTATATATATATATATATATATATATATATATATATATATATATATATATATATATATAAATACATGCACCAATATAAACTTTACCTTCATCTACAAGCAAATGCACCACATAGGTTGTATAAATCAGAGAAGGAAAGATAAGTTCCAGTAGAAAAAAGGGGGATGGCGGGTGGGTAACCTGGACTGCAACAGTGAATACACTTGAACATCTACATTTATGGTAAGTGTACACAACTGTACTATGTTCTTCATGTATCACTGTTGCAGTCATTACATTTGGGTAGAATCCCAAAGCTATGGCTGGGAGGCTGGAGCTAAACAGCAGTAGGAGTGGCTATGAGGCCCTGCAGAACTGCAGTGGCAAAGCCTGCCCTGGATTTAGAGTAGAGTGGCAGATGATAGTGCTTTGTAAAGGTGTGCACTGAACTCCAAGTAGCAGCTTCTAAAATGTCTTTGGTTGGTACTCCCCTGAGAAAGGCTGCTGAAGTGGCTGCAGCTCTGGTTGAATGTGGCCTAATGTCCTTAGACACTGGCTTGTCATGGTGAAAATAGCAGAAACGAATGCAGTGGCCTATCCACTTTGAAATAGTCTGCTTTGAGATAGCCTTTCCTTGTGATCCTGCAGCATATGCCACTAGTAATTGCTCTGTCTTCCTGAAAACATTGGTTCTGTCCAAGTAGAATCTAAGTTGTCTGTGTATGTCCAAAGAATGCAGTATTCTCTCCCCCTTGTTCTGTGGATTTGGATAAAAAGTTGGCAGATGAATAGTTTGGTTAAGAGCCACACTGGACACCACCTTAGGCATAAATGTTGGGTTTGTCCTCAGAGAAAACCCTGTCTGGATAAAACATGATAAAAGGTTCCACAGCCATGAGTGCCTGTAGCTCTGAAACTCATCTTGCGGAAGTTATTGCTAGGAGCAGAGCTGTTTTCCAAGATAAAAACTTTATATCAGCAGTAGCAGCTGGCTCAAAAGGAGACAGGGTGAGTTTTTCTAAGACATAGTTGAGGTCTCATGCAGGTGTTGGAGATCTCCTTGGAGGCCTTAAATTCTTGGCTCCTCTGAGGTACTGTTTTAATAAAGGATGAGAAAAGATTGGTGGCTCTGTATTGTAATGAGCCGAAATGGCAGAAACATGAATTTTAATTGATGAAAAACATATGCCTTTGTCCTGCATCTCAGTTAAGTATTGCAAAATCTGAGGGATATTTGGTACAGCTGTATCCGTTCCTTGTGCCTGGTTCCAAGCACAGAATCTCTTCTATTTTCCAGCATAAGATTTTCTAGTACTAGGCCTTCTGGCTTTGACAATGACATCCATCACAGCTTTACTGAGAGGTGTGTTTTGTATGACTACATTATCTGCCATACTGCCAGGTTTAGAGTCCTGAGTTGGCTGTGCAGGATCTGATTGTTTTGCTGGGACAGTAGATGAGGTATTTGAGGTAAGGTCCAAGCTGTGCATTGAGACAAGCTCCTTAGGATTGGGGGCCAGTCTAGGGCAATCAGTATCATCTTTGGCTTCTCCTGTCTGACCTTTAGGAGTACCTTGGGGAGGAGGGGCAGTGGGGGAAAGGCATATACTTATAGGTTTTTCCAGCTGAAAGATAGGGCGCCCACTTTCCATGCTTGATTGTGATAAGTCCTTGTGCAGAATCTTTTTAGTTGGAAGTTGTGAGGGGAGGCAAATAGATCTATGTTAGGGAATCCCCATTTCCTTGTTATCATGCAGAAGACTTGTGGATCCAGCTGCCACTCTTGGGGATCCATGATGTTTCTGCTTAGTTCGTCTGCCAGAGTATTGTCCTTTCCTGGCAGGAATTGCGCCTGCAGATGAACTTGGTAAGTCAATGCTGTGTCCCATAAAGCCATGGCTAGTCTGCAAAGGGAGTAAGAATGCATGCCCCCCCTGCTTGTTTATGTACCACATGACCATGGTATTGTCTGTCTTTATCAGTAGTTGTCCTGGATGAATTAGGTCCATGAAGGCTGTCAGGGCATTTTGAACAGCTAGCATCTCTTTTTGATTGATATGTAGATGCATTTGGTTTGCAACCATGTGCCTTGAATGCATCTTCCTGCCATGTGGGCCCCCCAGGCATAATCTGATGCATCTGTTGTTAGGTTTTGCCTGGCTGGGGCTAATGTGAATGGCTGTCCCTTGTTCTGGCGATAAGCCTTTGCCCACTATCGAAACTCCTGTTGTAGGCAGGGAATGAGAGTAATCATTGTTTCCAGGCTGTGGCAGTGTTGCGTCCAAACACTTTTTAGGTACCATTGAAGTTTCCTCATATGCAGTCTTGCGTATGGAATTAGTAGGATGCAGGATGCCATGAAGCCCAAAGCCTGCAGAATGTTTCTTGCAGATAACTGGGCATTTGTTGCCATTACTTTGAAATATGTAGTCAGTTGCCTTTGTTTGTCTGGCATGAGATAAGCCATCTGGGCAGTTGTATTTAAGTTTGCACCCAGGAATATTATCTCTTGAGAGAGTCCTAATTTTGATTTCTTTTCGTTGACTGTGTACCCTAGGCATGTTAGAAGTCTTTTCACAAATGCCAGATGCTGTAGAAGAATGTCCTTGTTCTCTGCTTGAATTAGGCAGTCGTCCAAGTAAGGAAATATTTGTATTCCTCTTTGTCTGCAGAATGCAATTACTGGTGCCAGGCACTTTGTAAAGACCCTGGGAGCAGTAGATAAGCCAAAGGGCAGTGCAGAGAATTGGTAATGCATTGAGCCAGCCTTGAATCTGAGGTATCTTCTGCATGATTGCCTGATTGGGACATGCAGATATGCCTCTTTTAGGTCTAAAGTCACAAGCCAAGCCTTCATGCCCAGCATGGGCAGAAGCTGCTGCAAGGTCAACATCTTGAATTTTGGTATATCCAGGAATGTGTTTAGGATAGATAGGTCCAGTATTGGTCTCCAGGCTTTGTCTTTTCTGGGTACCAAGAACAGTTGAGTAAAATCCTTGTCCCTGCTCTTGCTCTGGTACTTGTTGGATGGCCCCCATGTCCATGAGGGATGAGACTTGTTTTTGTGCCTCTGCTCATTGATTTTTTGGCAGATCTGGCCAACCATTTGCCTTTGGCAGAGTATGGAAGTGGAACTTGTAGCCTTGTGACACTATGTTTAGAACCCACTTGTCCTGGGTTATAATGTGCCAATTTTGAGAAAAAAGTGCTATTTTTCCCCCCAAGGGTGCTGCCAGGAGATAAGTGCTTGGCGCAGGCAAGGGGAAGTCATTGGGACTGTTTCCTGAAAGGTTGTGATTTGTCTTCTCCAATTTTGGAGTTAGAAGCACCCCATTGCTTTGACCTGTATGAACCTTGCGCCTGGGATCTGCCTCTAGGACGTCTGGATCTGCCCCTTTGAGGTCTGTCTGAGGCAGAAAAGGACCAATTCTTTGTAGGCCAGTGTCTACTAAACCTAGGTGGCTGTACCTGTAAAAAATCTTTGACATTTTTGCAAAGATTTAGCTTTGTCTTCCATTTTCTTTAACACCTTTTCTACCTTAACACCAAACAAAGTATCACGCTGTAAAGGTGCATCTAATAATTTAACTTTGACATGATCAGGCAGATTTTGTTCCTTTAACCAAGCATGCCTCCTAATTACTGAACCCGTAACTGCAGCTCTGCAGGACGCCTCCAGAGAATCAAAACCATATTGCAAGGTATGCTTTCCAGCTTGTTCAGCTGCATGCAATATATCCTGCATTTCCTTGTTTTCTGCACATTCAGAGTTTAAGAACATTTTCTGTTTAAGCAATGCCCTGACATGTTGCTGATATTTGAGCATATGGAACTGACAGTTTAAGGCCCTTACAGCCAAGGTAGCTGATGTGTAAACCTTCTTTATCATCTATCCAGTGCCCTAGAATCTCTGACAGAGGGGGTAGGGTTTTTTGCAGCAGAAGCCTTAACCCCTTTGGGACCCTGTGAAATAGTTTCTGGGTCTGCAGCAGGGTTTTTGAAAAGGAATTTATGAGAGTCAGGAACCCTGTAATATCTGTCAGGCTTAACAGGAGCTGGAGGTAAGGAGTCAGGGGTCAGACTAGACTCTGAAAACACATCATCTACAATGTCTAACACAGGTGGAATGGCTAGAGGCCTGTGTTGAGGTAGTAAAAGGAAGTCCCTGAGCCTCTTTTTAGATTCTGAAAAATCTTGGCTCTCCCAGTGGAAGTTCTCCCTCATGGTATGCAAGGTTTCCCCAAAAGAATAGTCTTCAGGAGGAGAAGCTGAAGGAATAGATTCTTCAGCATCAGAATCCTCATAGGGGGGAAGAGAATATTTCTGATCAGAAGAGGAATCAGAAGAAATATAAACCTGATCTGAAGATTCATAGTCTGTCTCTTGCCTAGGTCTCTTATCAAGAGGGGGATGGGAACCCCTGATCAAGGTAATCAAGTCTTCGGACATTTTGAGCATCTGTTTTTGGGCATGGAGGTCTGTCCACGTGGCTCTTGAGTTTGTTTCTTTGTCTTTGAAGGTGCTTTAGTCTTTGCCTTTGAAGTTGGTTTAATGTATAGATGTTTAGGTCTGAAAACACCCTCAGAAGCCGGTGCCTGCTCAGCAGCTCCAGACCCATCTGAAGGAAAAGTGTCCGAGGCTCCAATACCTTGAGTTTTCAGCGGCATAGCCGACTCCACGTGGGAGTCGGTAGGGGCCTGCGACTCTAAAGTAGCAGGCATCAGGGGCTGTGAAAGCACCTCAGCGAGAACCGGTGAACCAGCGACTGGCTTAGGAGAAGCTTCGTCGTCGGCTTTGGGCCTTGGTTGCCTATCTTTTTCTTTGCATTTTTTGTGAACTCCAGTTGTCGGATAGCTATCCGACGACATTTCTGGATAATTAAACCTGCGTCCAAAATAGTTTAATGCAAAGTCATACCGATGCTTAATAGTGCATTGGTTGAATCTAGCACAAAACTGACAACCTGAAACGTTATGGTCAGGGCCTAGGCAAGGAATACAGTAGGAATGAAAGTCCTTATGAGGTATTTGTTTTCCACAAGAAATACAATTATTAACTTTTTCTGACATCGGTCTGGAGCAAGAAAAAAGTTTCCCCAATGGGGTACTTAGCTTTAATGAAGACTTCGGATCTGAAATTCGACATGAAAATCTCAGGAGTCGGCCAACCGGCACTTGCGAACTGCTTCTGCTTCGGGCACCATGCGGCAAGAAAGACTAAAGAAAATGGCTTCGGCTGCATGTTTTATACCCCTGATGACCTGACGTCATGGAAGAGAAGACAGCAACCGTCACAGGACCCAAGACTTTGGAATTCAGGCCGACTGAGGGCAACCTACCAGCAGATTACCCAAATGTAATGACTGCAACAGTGAAACACGAAGAACATCCACCATACCATTGCCCTTATCGGGTTTCATTACCCGAATATTACAACCGTTGCCCTTATCGGGTTTCATTACCCGAACATTACAATCATTTGTTATTTCTCTCAAAAGTTTCCTTTCATCTACTGTTAAATTATCACCCAAACCAACTGGTTTGTCCTTAATAATTTGTCTAAAATCTAGTTCACATGCCTTTTCAAACACATTTACTAAATTATGCATAGGTGGATTGAATGTACTAGGTTTTTTTAAAACATTAGTAATGGAGCATTCTGTACTGTCATTAGAATTAAACCATATTTAACTTTCTGCTATAATGTTTTAAATCTAATAATAGGTCTTCTATCCGTCCCATTCGGGCAGGTACAAAACTAAAGCTCTTTGAAAGCACATCCACATGTACACCAGAAATACATTTACTTGAATAATTAAATACTTTAAAATCCCCTGCCCTATTTAGCACAATGTCAGGTTGATCTGTTTCAAAACCAAACAGTTTCAAAGACAATATTCTCTTCACAAATATCTCTATCAATGTCTACAGTGGAATTTAATCCAGGTAAAAAGTCAAGAAAGTAATTGAAAAAAATCTTCGCTTTCCCTTACCAAGTGAGTCAGTTTTCATTACTTTCTCTGTTGCCAAGTCATATTCGCTCTCTTCAGACGAGCCCCTTGTGCTACATAGTCTCATTCTGAACTGTTGTGAGGTTGATTTCTGTAAAAAAACGCATTGCTTTTGTTGTTTTTGTTTCTTATGCGTTACGACCACCTTGGTTCATCAGTTGCTGAAATGGAAAACCGTTGACTTCCCTTGTTCTATTACCTTTCATCCTTCGTAGATTAATTGGGCACCTAACCATTCCCAGCATTCTGATTGATTCTCGCCACCTGATTGTCATAGGAAAGGATCTTAACAGGATATGCAGACTCATGGGCGTATTTCTGGAGATCTTGTTAATTTTTTTGGTTTTACACACAAAAATATCTTTACATATCCTCTCCACTTTACGAATAATGTTATCAAAGTTAGTTTTAGAATGATCAAACAATAAATCATCTCGGATGCTCAAATTTAATATCTCTAGTGATTGATTCAATTCATACATATGTGCTTCATTATGCTTAATCATAAGTCTCATCTCAATGCCCACTTTGTCAAATATGTTATGTAACTGCCTGTAAAAATCAATCCCAAAGGAGTTACCATTTGGATAATACCTCAGCCCAAGTCCCTTAGGGACTTGTTTAAGGTCTATATTATGAGGCAAATAGCTGTTCTCCAGCTGTAACGTTTTGTAACTTAACAAGATTATATCAAATTTCCAGAGCTTTTCGGTCAGCGAAATATCAAGTTGCGTGCCATTTTTACCAGAATTAAACTCAGTCATATTATTTTGTGAAAAAGAAAAAGGATTATCTGCCCAAGTAAAAGTTTTATCACCAGCCAAAGGGTGACTCCCCGCTGCACTCTGCACCAGCCAAAGGGTGACTCACCGCTGCACTCTGCACCAGCCAAAGGGTGTCTCACCGCTGCACTCTGCACCAGCCAAAGGGTGACTCACTGCTGCACTCTGCTCACGAACAACCAAGGCAAAAGACTGTGGGGTAGGCTGAGTCAAAGGTAATCCTAGGCTCAAATTCTGGACATTGCAACCACTTCCAGAAACACCCAAAGCTATAATTTGATTAGAATGTTCTTGTAACTGCTGTCTAATTTGCTGCAATAACAGAGTGATACCACCATTTGATCCCGAATTGTCCAAGCCAGACACCTCAAGGCTGTTAGCTCCATTCACTCCGCACAACATAGTAACCCAAGAGCCAAACAGAAAATTTAATGAAAACAGCCTGGTGCCAAGGACAACAATTGGATATATAAAAATAAGTTTACTGACTGAGCCCAAGGTATTCAATACATTACAAAAGGTTAACAGTTAAGCGTTTTCGTCCTGACAATACTAAGGAACTTCATCACAACTTACAACAAGCTAAAAAGTAAGCAGTATAAAAAGCGTCGCTACCAATAATTAGTAATCGAAAATAATCCAATTAGATGCAACAAATACTGAATACATAATCACTAATTGTGTTAATCTTCCAAGTGCTTGAGTTTTAAAACACAATTTATACTAAGATGATCATTCAAACCTGGATAAATAAAAGCATTCAGGTGAAGTCTTAGTATAAATGGTAAAATAAAACCAGCAGAGTATCGCACCACAAAGAGCGAAAGTGGAACTGCCTAATATAAAATAAGCAAAAGTAATAAAATACCCAAAGGCAGTCCACGAACCAGGCAAGTAGCACAAAAATCCAATCATATAAAAATCAAGATTATTTATTTAAGGTGGTGAGCGCTTTCACAGGGAGCTTCATCAGACCATAAAAAACAAAGTGGTTGCAGTTCATTTAAATATATTGCATCAACCAATCAAAATACACTGGCTTTATACATCAATTTAAAATGAAATCACGACTCCATTCAAAAGCACATCCATATCCATACTACCATCCTGTTAAAAACATTTAAATCAATAATGCCCATACGCTTTCTATAAAATTCAGTAAATGACATAAGCATGGAATATCCATACACAAACATAAAATGTATAAAAAATATATAAAGTATTTAAGTAATTACATTCCATCGCATTTCCACCACTTTGTTTTTTATGGTCTGATGAAGCTCTATGTGAAAGCGCTCACCACCTTAAATAAATAATCTTGGATTGGATTTTTGTGCTACTTGCCTGGTTTGTGCACTGCCTTTGGGTATTTTATTAGTATAAATTGTGTTTTAAAACTCAAGCACTTGGAGGGTTAACACAATTAGTGATTATGTATTCAATATTTGTTACATCTCACTGGCTGTTCGTTAACTGGATTGTTTTAGATTACTAATTATTGGTAGTGAAGCTTTTTATACTGCTTACCTTTCAGCTTGTTTTAAGTTCTGATAAGTCCCTTAACTGTTAACTTTTGTAGTGTATTGAATACCTTGGGCTCAGTCAAACTTATTTTATATATCCAGTTGTTGTCCTTGGTACAACAAAAGCAAAGTCCCATACCATATCTTTGTCTACTACATGGTGTCCTCTGACTCCAGAAACCAACACCATTTACTTAAATTAACTGGAATCACTCCCCATTCAACCCAACTCATGGGTGACTTCAACTACACTACTATAAACTGGGAATCATATAAACTTGCAAGACCAAAGACTTAATATGAACAAAATCAAGTCCACTGGGTGCAAACATCCTTGATTTAGTCCTCATTAACATGGGGTGCTTGCACCCTCCTCCTCCAAGTGTAATTTCCTCGCTGGTCAGGTCAGACCATAAAGCTGTTTCCTTCACAATATAAATAAAGCCTGTGACACTAGCTAACACTGGAAGTTTTAGGAATTATTCCAAGGTAGAATTTCCTACTTTTAACTGATACCCAGGTGAAATTTAAGCCCTCCAAAACCAAGGAACACCATTGCTTATGTGAAGTCATTCACAAAAACCCTTCACAAGCATGTATACAGCTACATACAGGCAGTGGTACCTACTTGTAGAAAAAACAGGACAAACTGTAAAAACAAGCCACCCTGGTGAAATCCCAGCAATACACTGTACAAAAGAAAGAAGAAAATCATGACCAAAAACAGGAAGTGCAATGGTCAACAAGATAACAAAATACAGTCCTACTTTCCTGTAACAGTAGACAGAGTTTCACATTGCCTCAATGGGATATGGGTTCTGTGCCTGCATAAAACTACACTGGCAGCTTTTTAGAGCTCAGAATTTCCTCCCCTGACACCATGTGACAGGAGACTGGCTAAGCTCCTCCTCCAGGGAAGCCTAACCATTGTCACAGAAAGTTAGCTTTCAGGCTTTTAGTGAATATTGGGAAGGACCAGAAGTAATAACTACTCAAGACCATTCACAGCCAAAAACACAAAAAACCAAAGCCAACCAACAAAACAAGGTTGGATACAATCAAATTATATATAAAATAAAAGGGATGATGGGTGGGTGCTTCCAATAAGGCAGCATGAAATTCTAACATCTACTGTTACAGGTAAGTAGGATTTAAACAACTATACCCTGTTCATCATTCACACTTCCTCAGTGGCATATGGGTAGATCTCCGAAAGCTTACCCTGCCTGGGAAGACACAGGATAAGGATCCAGGATCCCCTGGAAAATTGTCCTCACAAAGCCTGTTCTTGAAATTAAAGAATCCAGTTTGTAGTGCTTTGTAAAACTATAAACATAGGATGAAGTTGCTGCCTCAAGAATGCTTCTAGAGTCCACTCTTATCCAACATGCCATCAAAGAGCTCTGGTGGAATGCGCCTTAACCTTCCCTGGAACAGATATACCATGAGGAGAGTAACAAAAAAAAAAGAGGACAACCAAGGCACAATCATTTTAGAGATGGGTCAACCCTTCTTAATCCCAGAACAGGAAATACAGTTCAAATTTACTGACGGGCTTAGTTCTGTCAAGGTAGTACCAGAGTTGCCTGTGCACATTCAAGGCATGCAGAATCTTTTCTGTAGCTTTCTGGTTCCGGAAAGAAAACTGGGAGACTGACGGCATGATTCAGGCTAATTTCAGAAATAACTTTTGGCAAGAAAAATGGATTAGTGTGTAAACAACCCTGTCTTTGTGGAAATCTGATAAGGTTGCGCAACCATGACAGCTTGTTGCTCACAGACTTGCCTTACAGATGTCAGAACAATAAGCAAAGCAGTTTTCCAAGTGATGAGTTTTAAATCAAAAGGTCACTTAAAAAGAAAACTGAGAACAAAGTTGACATCTCAAGGAGAAAGAGTTTGCTTTGGGGGGGTCTCAGTTGCAACACTCCCTTCATAAACTGTTTGACCACACAGACACAAACAGGGGAATCCATGGGCAGATTAGCTGAGACAGCATTAAAATGCACCTTGACAGATGCATAAGACAAGCTATTGTTGAGTAGCTCACAAATATTTTAAAACCAGAGGGGTAGACACCACACTAAGCAATGTATTGCTGGTTAGGCATGACCTAGAAAACTTCTTTCAGTTCTAAACTGAAGATTTTCTAGTTGTAGGTTCTTGCCTTCTTCAATACCTGCAGCACATCTTCATGGACCAAGAGCCTAAAAGACATCAAGTTAAACCAGATGCCCTGACATGACAAGAGCACATCCAGAATATGAGGACACTTGTGGTACTTGCCCATGACCAACTGCATTAAAAGGGAGAACCAACTTTCCCTGGGCCAAAAGGAGGTCACCACAATGATATTTGATAATTCTTTCTGAATCTTCAGAAATACCCTGGGTATCACTGGAAAGGGTGTAAATACATAAAGGAACATTCTCATCCAAGGGAACAAGAATGTGTCTGCCCTGTAAGCACAGCTGCAGGGATGTCCCCAACAGAATTTTTCCAAATGTCCATTTTGAAAGGAGGCAAAAAGATATTTGAGGTGTTCCTTATATCTGGACCAAATCCTATAAGACCAGTATCTTGAGTTGCCACTTGTGAGGGTTGTTAAACTGAATTAACAGCAGATGGTGCAGAGACAAACTGTACAGTTGTATATTCATACTGACAAATTAATTGAAACAAGACAACCAAGCTCTATAGTGAGATTATAAACATTTTCTTTATAACACAGGCAGAATATCTGTCAGATACACTGCACTTCCTCAGCTGACTCAGATTACTAAAATGTCCACCACAAAAATTTTTTTATAGATTCAAAACTTTATCCTTGATGAAAACATCATTTTCCTGTACTGAAGCCTTCTTTGTCTGTATCCTTATCTCAATCCAGAGAAAACCAGTTATCAAGCCGAAATGTTCTTTCATTGATAGGACAGTTTCACTTTTTCTGATGTGTTAGCCATGCTTATCCAGAGAAAACCAGTTCTCAGCATGCAAAATGTTCTTTCATTGTAGCTTTTCCTTGCTGTTAGCCATCTCACTTTAGCTTGAATATCGTTGTGCACTCAACTGTTTTGGATATTTCAACAAACCTCTATTGCTAATGCCATTTGTAACTATACATATATATATATATATATATATATATATATATATATATATATATTATATCTTTTATATATATATATATATTATATATATATATATATATATATATATATATATATATATATATCTACAGTTTTACACAAGCACATTCTGTTAAGCTAATCATTTAGAAATACAATATTTCATGCAAGCACACACACATTTCTTCCTGCATTTGCAGGCTCTGTATTTTATTCTAGTTCTAAAAGTATCACACTGTCACTATGAGAGAGAGCAGTTTTATCAATACATGCTGTTACTGTGAGAAAAGCAGTTTTGCCAAATCACATACATGCCATTGCTATGACGAAAAAACAGTTTTACTTTATATAATTCTATCAATTCCCCCTTTTTGTTTTGAAAACAAAAAAAATTGAATTAAAAATTTAAATCAAACTTTGAATCTTACAGAAAAATCATGTCTCCATTAGTTATGTTACTTTTTTACCACCTACATAAGTTATAATAGATACCTAACTGACAGTATTTTATACAAAGTTTAATACACATGCATATTATTATGATCAACAAAATAATGGCTACTATAGCAAAACAGTGATAATGTTTTTTTACCATTATGAAAATAACCAATTTAACCAATCATTCCAGTCACTGTTTCATGTCTTTCTGGCTTTTTCAGACACTAGTTGTATTTTATTTAAATGTTGCTTTATGGAGTATGTCTTGTCTGGAATGTAAATACAGCACTCCTTGTTGATCAGTGCGCAAAGACTCTTTTGCTTTTGCTGCATTTATGTCATGACTGTAGATCTATGATCGATCTAATGTACCAATACTGTTTCCTAATTCTTTCTTCTGACATTTCTTATTTTACTTTCAGGTAGTTTAACCTCATTTATGGCACTAAATATCCTACATAACATATTTCTACTCATTCCATAGGAAGTCATTTATATGCTTTTGTCTTTACTTTTAAGGTTGGAACATCTACCTTATCTGGTTTATCACAACTCTAATGCTGTTACAATTTTTTTACGAAAATCTATAATTTACATTCTGTACTTTTAGGACCAATAACCCAATCAGTTCCTTTACTTTGCTCTTTGGCTATTTCTTGGCATACTTTCTGCAGGTCCTTTATCCATTACTGATACTTTGCTTTTAACTTTAAAATACTGAACTGTCCCTACAATTTGTACTTTTGCATCAGCCCTGCACTATCAGTGAACCCTCTTCTAGCCTAAGTTGTCATATGTAGTCTCAGAGAATTTACTACATAAACAGTCACTGTAAATATTTAGTGGATGTAAATACTGCAAAACCTATTCTGCAGCCTCTAGCACAGCCTTTTGTGCTGACATTTATTCTGGTAACGTAACCATAATTGGTTTGTCTCCTTTTTGCAATGTCACTATTGCAAACCCAGTGTAGTACTTCCCATCCTTCCAGAAATAGTAGAAGAACAAACTTCAGACTCACCACGACCAGTAATAAAATAACTATAAAGAACTTTATTATAACGGTGGTAAGCGCTTTCGCGTATCTCCTGATACGCTTCCTCAGACCATATACATTGAAATAAAACCTTGGGTTTATATAGTCAAGAGTAATCTTGTTGTTCAATACATTAATTAAACAATAATTCAATTTTGCAATTAATTAAACATTTGCAATCAACAGGTAGTCACAAGAACCTAAAAACTTTTTGCACTCTTTTATCAAATATATTGTGTGAGACAAGTTCTTGACTTTCTAATATATATTCATCATAAGCTTATTTCATGTGCTATAAACTCTATTTAGGTGAAAAGGTGCGCTGTTTGCAATAAAATACAGGCTTAATGAAATTTTATAAAACTCCATATCTCAAAAAAACATACAAATAAATGTATAAATATTTGTAAACTTAATACTTAAAGTGAAAAGAATTTTTTATGTATTTAGGACCCAAAAAAACTATTTAAACATACAATGTTACTTTATATAAAATATATATATATATTAGGATATATAAAAAAATATATATAAAATTGTGTGCAGACACAATTGATGATATCTAGTAACATATTTTATAAAAACATAATGTCCCTTTCAGAAAAAAGAAAACTAAATCCGAACTTCAATTTATGCATACTGTGTAAATATACAGCAACGTAATATGTATATATAAAAACAATGAAAATGGGAGTTTACCAAGAGTAAAATGCTGAAAATACCGTACATTATATATAACAAATCAGGAATGCTGAACCTAAAACTAAACATTAAAAAGCATCCTAAATAACAGATTCATGAATATAATTTGACTTAGTTAAATATACAAACTAAATCTAATAAATAATCTATATACATTAGAGCTAAACAGCTCATCTGCGTGTATTAAGGAATTACCTTAATGAGACGTATGCATTCAACCTAGGGGGGTAGTGCCCCTTCAGCCTGAAGATCCATTTCAGCTCCTTTAATTCCAAGAGGTTCATATAATCACCTCCTCTAGCATTTGGTTCTACTACCTGTAATACTCTAAACACAAAAGTGTGATTAGGGAAAAGTTGGACATGTTTAGCTAGGGCATTCCGTTCATTTTTATTTTTGATGTCATACTGGTGATTATAGATTCTATTTTTCAATTTCCTCTTGGTCAGCCCTATGTAAAAAGCTGAACATTGTTCACATGTAGCTAGATAAATCAGACCTGAAGAGTCACAGGTAGCCTGAAACCTCGGTTCAAATGAATAAGATATTTCAGGATGTATAAATTCTTGTTTCTTAGTAATGAATCTGCAATAACTGCAGTGATTGCAAGGGTATGTACCTAATTGATTTCCTTGTCTCATTGTAGCTACCTTACCAATTCCTGCTCTGTCACATAGAAGTATTTTCAAATTTTTATTGTTCCTGTAGACAAATTGTGGAGTCCTACCTACCAGTCTTGTTGTATAATCATCTGTTAACAGTACTCTCCAATTGTTAACAATAATTTTTCTTATATTAGCACTGTCATTAGTATATGTTGTTATGAACCTAACCCTTTCTTGTAAACTACTTGCTTTCTTTCTAGTGTAAAGGAAAGGGGAGGATTTATATAGAGTTACTGCACTAGAAGTTTCTTTTTCCTTTAGGACCTGCATTCTAATGGTTTTCACTAAATTATGATCATATCCTCTTTCTAAAAATATCTTTTCCATTCTATCCGCCTCCTTTATCAAATCTAAATTATCTCTACAAATTTTGGAGAGCCTAATAAATTGACTTTTTATTATGCCGCTAAACACATGGCGTGGGTGCATGCTGTCGAATCGTAGAATTGTATTTTTCCAGCATGCTTTCCTGTATAATGTAGAAATCAATTTACCTTTTCTTATGTCTAAACTAACGTCTAAGAAGTTCACTGAGTCGAAAGAAGTTTCAGCTGTAAATTTAAGAAAATTAGTTGTAGTTTCAAGATGTTCTTTAAAGGAATAAAATTCTTCTATCGAGCCATCCCACAAAATTAAAATGTCATCTACAAAACGTTTGTAGACTAAGACCTTACTGAAAAGGTGATGTGGAAAGACATGTTCCCTTTCCCAATGATACATCACTAAATTTGCGTACGTGTTTGCACAAGGGGTGCCCATAGCCACTCCTGACCCTTGTAGGTATAGGCACCCCTTAAATGAAAACACGTTGTTGCTCAGTACTAGATCCAGTAAATGACAAATCAATATTTCATGATTTCTATCTATTGAAGGAAAAAATTGCAACACCTCCCTTATTGCTTGTATCCCTTGGTCATTCGGGATGGAGGTAAAGAGACTTTGCACATCCATTGTAACAAGTAAATGCTGACCTTTTATTAACTTTGTATCTAATGTATCTAGGTAATCTAAAAGCTGATATGTATCTTTAAGGATACTCTGAACTTCATTCACCAAGGGTCTCAGAATATTTTCTAAATATATAGAAATATTTTCTGTGGCCCACTTTTCACTAGACACTATTGGTCGCATTGGAGGTGGGAAAACACCTTTGTGCATTTTGGGTAAACCTTTTATAATTGGAACTACTGGACAGTCGTTGAGAAAGAATTCATATAGGCTTTTTGATAGCTGGTGGCACATAAGTAAATCATAAAGGTTGTCTTTAATAGCACTAATTATTTCTATCAGCTTTTCTTGGTCAATTTCTAAGTACGTGTTGTCATCATTTAACATTTCAAGCATCAAAGACTGGTAATTAGTAGTGTCAAACAATGCAATACCACCACCCTTGTCCAGAGGTCTTAACGTAATAGTTGAGTCATTTACAAAATTGTTTAGCGAGGATTTAACTTCTCTGGACATATTAAAAAATGAACATTTTTTATTTTTACTGAGAAAATAGTGGTAAAAGTCCTGCTCACACATTTTCATGAAAGAGTCAACATGCCCTGGCAAGGGCGGTGTAAAAGAACTTTTCTTTTTATAAATATATGTTGCTGATGTACTTCCATTCATGTTTTCTAAAGTTCTTGTATTAAAAAGCAATTTCAGGGCTATGGAGTGCCCAAACATACGTAAATCAATAAGGACATCTGACAAAACACTGCCCTCTGAAGGGACAAAGGATAACCCTTTGTTTAATAATTCTTTATCATGAGTAGTGAGAACGTACCTGGACATATTGAAAAAAAGGAGTTCTATGGTCTCTGTCTCCTTCTCTGATATGTACCATTTTCCCCTGAATGCTTGCGTTTCCTTGTCTCCCAGCTGCCCATTCGTTCTCGCACTAGAGATGGTTTCCTTATCGGAAATGGTAAAAAATGTACGTTGTCTTGGATATTGTGCTTCCATATAGCTCCTAAGTTTTTTTGTAGGCTAACGGCTCGGTTTGCTTCCTGATTTGGTAATGGAGTAGAAGTAGCTGTTGTTGAAGCAGCAGTCGCTGATAATTCTGGTGGCGTAGTAAACGCTTCATCTGAGACGTCATCCTGAATCACTGGCATGGAGGTTGAAGTCGATAAGCCAATAGGAGCAGAGGCTGTTAATGTGCAGTCAAGCAGCGCCTGATTTCGAAGCTGATTTCCAGCCTGTGAATTGGAGTCCATTCTCCTGGGCCACACAAAGACTCCCCCGGTGGAAAAATCTTTAAAGTCACGTTGCAGCTTCTGCATCCTTCCAGAAATGTTCACTATCCACATACACTGTAGGAATGTCTGACTAACCCCTTCAGTGATTTTTATCTCACTGTCATTTAGCAAAGTCTTGATTGTCAAATGTGGAGTTTGAACTATAACCCCAAGAACACTGTCAGATACTCTTGTCTTATTCCCAGTAAATGGACAAAAATAATTTAATCCAAGTATGATTATTTTTTTTATTTTTTTTTTACAGGAGTCATTTTTCTGCTACAAAAAGTAACCTGTCTTAACTTAGTGTTCTTTCCTGCTGCTTGCAAAACAAAAGGTAATTTATTGTTGAGAGCTATCAGCTCCATTTCCTGTGCCAGCTTCTGCTTCTACACTTTAAATGCCTTTTCCTCTGTGTAACTCCATTGTAGAGTCAACTCTTCTTTTTGATCTGCCTTATGCAAATCCAAAAGTGTCAAAGGCTTTGGCAATTGCAGAATGCCCCTCACCTTTTCCTGACAAGGAGTATTCCCTGTCAGTCTCATAATGGTTCTGTATTCTTTAGGTGAGGAACCTCTGTGGACGTTCCAATTGTTGGATTTGCCTGGTTAGGTACATACCAAAGGGGGCATTGTACTCAATGATAGGTCTGACGAATGCCGAATACAATGGTACAATGACTTCCTTGGACTTAGATGCCATACCTTTGTTTATAAGTTGCGCAACATAGAATGACTTCCTCACCACTGCAGACACATGATGGTCAAAGGCTAGACTACTATCTGTGTGTGTCCCTAAGTCCCTGACTACTGGGTCAACTCTAAGGGGTGTGTTATCAAGATGTCAGTTACCAGGGATGGATGACTACCCAAAGGATACTACAGTAAGCTCTCAGTTAACCAGCACCCATGGAGATTGGTAGATGCTGGATAAGTGTACTTTCTGGTTGCTTGAGCGTTACTATTAAAAATACACCTGACAAATACTGTACCCTATACTACACCATACCATAAACACTGTACTGATTTGATTTTAATATTGAAATGCAGTAAATAAAAGCCTGGCTGGAATAATAATATTTTAAACTTATATTTCCGCTAGGAAGTGCGGCACACTGAGTGGATTGGAATTAAATGAACTGAATAAAGAGAGAGAGGGAGAATGCATGTATGAAATCAGAAGCTAAAGTGTATGAGAGATCAGACATATATGAAAGCTGAAGAGAACGTGTGTGAGAGATCAGAGAGAGAAAGAATGAGTGAATGCATGTATGAAAGCTGAAGAGACTGTGTGAATGTATGTGTGAGAGATCAGAGAGACTGTGCAATCTGGTGCAAACTGACTGAGTGACAGTATGGAGTGAGTGTTGACAATTTAGTGATTTGACTTGCTTGGTTTGACTTGTTCTTAGGTTGGGGAAAGAGGGAATTCATTTATATCTTCCTTTTAAAACTCTAAAAATGTAGGGTATATTTCTGTGGGGGGAAAACAGTAAGTACAACACATGAAAAACTAAACTGTTCATACTGTACTGTATTTCTTCAATTTTTTTCTGGCTGCTTGGGTTCAAGTTAACTGAGAGTTTACTGTACTATGCATTTCTTGGCATTTAGTTTTAGTCCATGGCTCTGACACCACTTGTTTGTTTCAGCTCCTCCTGGAGAACATTTGTGTCAGAGTGAGATTCAATGACAGCTCCTAATTTGCAATCATCTGCAAATTTAGTCAGCCAGAGACAACTGACATTGGCCTTGACTTCTGAGAAGTAAATGCCAAAAAGGAGCAGTCCAAAGACTGATCCCTGAGGGACTCCACTTGCGACCGGCCTCTTTGTAGAGGTGAACTCCCCAATTCTAACTTCCTAGGTCCTATCTGTGAGCCAGTTGGCTATCCACTGGGTGATATACAGGTTTATACCTAACCTCTTGAGTTATTAAACAATGCCCGAGTAGGGTATTGTGTCAATTGCCTTGGCCAGGTCAAGGTATGCAGTGTGAACAATTTTACCCTCATCCATTGCTTTGGTGACCTTCACAAAAAAAAAGTCCACCGGGTTGAGTAGGCATGATCTGCCCTTGACAAAACCAAACTGGGTTGGGTCCAGTGTCTGGAGGTTTACTGTATCTCTACTGATCATCTCCATGATAATTCTTTCCATCACTTTACATATAAGAATGATGAGACTTATGGGTCTGTAATTTCCAGGGTCTGTAAATGGCCCACCTTTGGCAGAGGGATGACTGTTGCCTTTCTCCAGTCATAAGGCATGAAGCCTGTTTGGAGGCTACAGTTAAACAGTAATTCCAGAGGCCCTGACAGACCATGTTTCAAGCTATTTAAAAGGCATCCTGGGATACTGTCTGGGCCCACTGATGCAGTGTTCTTGGTCTTAGAGAGAGCATTAAGAACCTGTTCCCCTAGTGATAATAGGGGGAGTTATATTTGATGATCTTTCCTGTGTGAAGGGTGAGGGGGAGAAAGGGGTATAGTTGGAGCTGAATTTATCAGCCAAGAGGTTTGCTATATATATTCTGGCTCAGTATATGTGGTTCCATTTATAATGAGCACTGCATACAATTGTGTATTGCCTTTGAGGTTGCAGACATAGCATAAGCATAAGGAATACTTTGTGGTTGTCCTTGGTCTGGGAGGCCAAACTTACCTCAAATGTGGCTTTGTTAGACTATCTGTCATCTGAGTTGTTTGTTTAGTTTGATGAGAGTGCTTTTATCCTGTTGGGTGCCGCACCTCCTAATTTTTGCCATGACTTTCTTCCTCCTGTTTTACAGCCTATTGATTCTGTGATTCCACTAGGGTGGCTTGTTTTTTTGAGTTAGTTCTGTACTTCTTGGTGGGTACAGCTGCCTCTATGCAGCTATTAAAATGCTTGTACATGGTTTCTGAGAACAGTTCTGCATAGGCAGCAGTATTCTCAGGGTTTATGGGGGCTTGGAATTTTGCCAGGTTCTCACTTAATAGCAGGAAGTTAGCCTTAGAATAGTTCCTGAGCAGTCCAGGTTTAGCTGGGGGTCCAGGTTTTATTTTTACTTCAAATGAGACTATTTTGTGGTCTGACCTTACCAGGGAAGTCATTAGAGTATGGGGTGTGCAACACTTTCCTATATTAGTGAGGACCAGATCCAGTATGGTTGCACCCCTGGTTGGTGTATTGACAATCTGGTTCAGGGAGTTTGTATTTACAAAATCCAGCAATTTCTGTGCATGCATGTTTGGTGTCCTATATGATTCCCAGTTAATAGTGGGGTACTTAAAGTCACCCATGAATATGGTATTGGGTTGGATGGTTAGTGTTTCTAATAAGTTTAAATACATGGTATGGGTTTCCTGGGTCATAGAGGGGGACCTATAGCTTGCAAGGAAGTGGTATTGGATTTTGCCTATGGTGACTTGAACATGGAGCAGCTCAGGTGCATTATCCTGTTTGACCAGCCTTGAAATATATTTACTTTTTATGTAAATTGAGACACCTCCACCTTTAGTCCCTGCCTGTGAAGTAGCTGGCCTAAATGTGTGGAAGGCATTATAACCTTGCACTGATGGTGTGCTCTCTGCAGCTTTAAACTATGTCTCAGTGACCACACATATGTCAGCATTATCTAGGGTAAAGAGAGCTTCTTGGGTGTGGAGTTTTTTTGTTTAGATACCTAGCATTGAGCGGTAATACTTTTAGATTTTCTTGGTTTTGATTTGCTATGTTGGAAGTACTTTCAGTTTGGCATTGCCTAAAAAAAGAACTATATTAGAAGACAATGTTTTAGCAAATATTTGAAAGCCTAGGGGGGAGAGGTGCAGACCATCCCTGGCAAAGCAGCGTGGTCTGTTGACCATCTTCTTCCATGCTGACAAATACTGCACTCCCTTAGAATGACACCAGAAACTAAGCCAATTATTGAAGTCAATCATCTTTTGCTTGCATTTTGGCATCATCCTTGGAGAAGGTAAAATGCTGCTCAATGTTAGGCTCATACCAGCCTAAGACACATATTCCGAGAGCTCCATGATGTCTCTCTTCATATAGTCTAGGGCGGTACATCTCAAGTCACTGAACACCTACATGGACTATGATGGAGTCATACTGGTAAATGTGGTCCAATGACCTGAGTTCATGCATAATGTGTCAGATCCTAGCCCCTGATAAGCAACTGACCATGAATTTCTCCATACTCAGCCTGGTGAAAGGGACATCAGTGTGTCTCACAGTGGACTCTCCAATGACTAGAATGTTGGATTGTGTGGTGGCTTGCCTTATGGGCTTAGAAGTAGAGGCTCCATGAGATGTAGCTCTATGTGTCTATGTGGGTGTTGTTTTGAAAGAGCACATTTTGGGCTGCTGAGGGTATTTGTTATATGTACTTCATCTAGGAAGTCTTTGTGGTTTAGGAAGGTTGCATTTAATTGCTTCAGCATATGTGGGTCAATATATCTGCTTTGAATTGTGCGTGATTGGTGCAGCATGTGCACTACTGACAACCTTATTGACATTACGAGTGCTTTTATGTGAGAGCTTTGCCTCCAGTGATATTAAGTAAATACATCTCTCACATACCATATCAATTTGTTTGAGAATTAACTGGTTGTCAGTAAACATGAGGCAATTTCTATATTGCCTCAGGATGCTCATCTCCACCAAGCCAGTAACAGACAGAAAAGTTCATATCCATGGCAACAGACACTTTTTTATTGGTTAGACAGATGGAGTGATATTCTCAGTCAGGAGTATCTAGTTTGCGACTATGGGGACAGTACCTGTTGCTGAAAACTAGTTGCCCTATGTGCAACTAGGTACTGGAGAAATTTCAATTGTGCTTTTACAGGAAAAATGCCACTCGATGTGTCTGAGTCTGTACAGAGCACTGCCAAACACTTGAGGGCAAACTAATACTTAGACCCTGAAAATTTAAGGTTGAAGTATTTATGCAGATATTCTGAAGTTTGAAAAAAATCAAGCAGTGCTTACTGAAAACAAAGAATTAGCTTGTCAAGAATGATGAAAAGAGGGGAGTCACAAGAATGGCTACTGCTAATGCTGGCCTCAACTATAGCTTCACTCTGTTGGGATACACTTCTCCTTTGCTTCTTCTCCTCTCACTAGAAGCAAAATGTTAGCACCAATCCCAAGATGAGAATCAGGCCACAGCCTGTTTGGGGATCCACAGTTTTGTCCAAGATGAGACAATGGTCACTAGGCTTGTAACCTTTTCCTGGTGGATGCATGAATAACAACCAGACCAATTAGGAACATTAAGCAAAGACACTTACGCTCCAACCAAATACAGTCAGGAATCAATGCACTCTGCTCTTTCTCTCATCAGGACCAAAATATAAGCACAGATTCCAAGTTGTCACCTATAAAGTAGTTATTAGGCTTTCTGCTGATCAGCAGCCTTCAGGAAATAATGTCCCTGTACTCCTTCTCTCACCAGAAGAAAACAGAAACACTAATCTCAAGATGACGACTGAGAGGCAGAATGTGGGCTCTCCAATAATCGGTGGTCTTGCAATAAATGTTTAAAGGTAAGATGAAAGAAATGGTTTATCCTAAAACACTGCAGTGTGGACTAAGCAGTTAGATATGAAGGTGGGTAAAAAGAAGTTATGTACTCACCATAATGTTCCATGTTTCTAGTCCATCTCACCCTTCATTCTTACATATAGGTTCGGAGCCAAGGACTCAGCCTATTACAAAGCTCAAAGTCTCTTAGTTGGCTCGTGGCTAGGTGGGTATCCCGTAGTGCACCAGTGCAATCCCCAGATCTTGTTTGCTGCTAAACTATAGAAAGACAGAAAAAGAAGTTATGTCTTACCATAACGTTCCATCTGTATTGTTGATCCTCGTTCAGTCCTTACGTATGGGTATCGGTTCCGAGCTCGGAAATGGGCCGGCCATTTTCCAAGCTCGCATCAGCTTCAAACTCTTGAGCTAAACTCTTACCCACAATTCCCCTCTCCCTGTTACCTCAGATTGAGTTTGCAAGTTAAAGAAGGTAGAGGCTACCTCTGGTCAAATAACCTAAGAGAACTGGATGGTGAGATCCACTAGAAACCACAGGGGGGGGAGGAAGGGAGGGTCGTAATGACTGAACGAGGATCAACAATACAGATGGAACATTATGGTAAGACATAACTTCTTTATCTGATATTGTTAATCCTCATTCACTCCTTACGTATGGGACAGAGTCCCCAGCTACCTCTATTCCTGGGAGGCTCTCATGGAAGGACATTCCTGAGCACCACAGAACCGAAAGATGCTCTTCCCCTGGAGGCCAAATCCAATTTGTAATAACTGATGAAGGTATGAGGCGTAGCCCAAGTTGCGGCTGCACAGATGTCATGTAAAGAAGCTCTGGCATGGACAGCAGCAGAAGTTGCCACTGACCTAGTTGAATGAGCTTTCATGGTAGAAGGCAACGAGATATTACATTGTGTGTAAATAAAGGTCACACAGTCCTTCAACCATCTAGCTAATTTGACCTTAGCAACAGCCGATCCTAATCTAGATCCAGAAAAGGCCAAGAATAACTGGTCAGATTTACGAAAAGGTTTAGTCCTGTTGAGGTAAAAACGGATTTGCCTGTGTATATCAAGGGTACGTAGGCAATACTTTCCTCTGTTTGAATGGTTGGGAAAGAAAACTGGCAATTCAATGGCTTGATTAATGGACATTTCAGAGATCACTTTAGGCAGAAATGATGGATTAGTTCTCAGAGACTCACTATGAAAAATCAAGTATGGACTCTTGATACATAAAGCTTGAAGTTCAGAAATACGTCTGGCAGAAGTAATAGCGACCAGAAACAAGGTTTTCCATGACAAATGCTTGAGGTCACAAGAAGAGGCTGGTTCAAAAGGTGCCATTGTCAAAGCTTGTAGAACTAGTGATAAATCCCATGGTTGAATAGGTTCTCTAAAAGGTGGCTTCAGATGATTCACACCTTTTATGAAGGTCTTGCACAATTTATGGGACATAAGAGAAAAATCTTGGACACCCTCATGAAAATTATAAATTGCAGCCAAATGAACTCTAATGGTAGAGGCCGATAGTCCCGATTGAAACAGGTCGGCCAGATAGTCTAACATTATCGACACTGGTGCTGAAAAGGGGTCTACTTGTTTATCTTTCAGCCAACAGGTAAATCTTTTCCATTTGCTCAGATAAGTAATTCTTGTGGAGGACTTATGAGAAGCAATGAGAATATCATGTACTGGTAAAGATCGATCATTCTGCCTGGCGATCAAGGAAACTGGAGTAGCCAAGCCATTCACTTCAGGCTGTTCAGGTTGGGATGAATCAGGTTCTGTGGATGTGAGATCAACTCCGGGATTGGATGGAGGATCCATGGTCAATCTAGTAGGTGAGGCTAAAGGAATGGGAACCAAATCTGTAGTGGCCAATATGGTCCTATGAGGATTACCTTGCTCTTCAACTGCTGGGCTTTCTTCAGAAACTGGGGAATGAGAGGAAAGAGAGGAAATGCATAGAGAAGACCCGAGGGCCAATCGTGGACTAAGGTGTCTGTGGGAGACTGTCCCGGAGGGTGAATCAGGGTGAAGTAGTTGCTGCATTTGTGGTTGGCCAGGGATGCAAAGAGGTCGCAGCAAGGACGGCCCCAGCGGTGGAAGATCTCTGCCGCTATCAAGGGATTCAGGGACCACTCATGAGGTTGCAGAATGCACCTGCTGAGTCTGTCTGCTATCATGCTGGAATTCCCAGGAATGTGCTTTGCTAGAAGAAAACGGTTGGTAGCCATCGCCCACTGCCATATCCTCATGGCCTCTTGACAAAGGGGGTAAAGATTTTGTTCCACCTTGCTTGTTGATGTACCAGACAACCACCATGTTGTCTGCTTGAATCACAATTGTCCCAGATGGCAGCAGGGGATGGAATGTTTGCAACGCCAGAAGCACCACCCTCAGCTCTAGAACATTTATATCCAGATGGGCCTCCAGTTGGGACCAAGTGCCTTGGACTGTCTGTTCCTGACATGGCCCCCCCCCCACTCCATCAGGGAGGCGTCCGTGGTCACTGTGGCCTTGGGTTGCTGGGGGGAAAGGGGGCAAGACCATTGAGAGAGACTGTGTGACATCCACCAATTTAAATCCTGTTTGCACCTGTGGGTTACTCGAATCATGGCTGAAAGAGGATTGTGAAAGCCTCATGTGAAACCTGGCCAGGGGAACAATGGTGATGGAGGCTGCCATGGAACCCAACAGCTGTAGAACCGAGTGAGCTGTGGATTTTTCCTTTGAAAGGATTGGAATTAGTTGTTTTATCCTTAGAATTCTGTGCTCTGGAATAGCAGCTCTGCAGTTTTTTTGTGTCCAAGATAACCCCTATGAATTCTGTTGATTGAGATGGGGTGAGATTGGATTTCTGCTAGTTTATAGTTATGCCTAGCCTTTGAGCAGCGAGGAGAGAGTATGCCAGGGTTTTTCCCAGTAAATGTCTGGTGGGGTGGAAATGAGCCAGTCGTCTAGGTACAGAAACACCTGAGATCCTTGAAGTCGCAAGTGAGCTGTGATAACTGCCATGCACTTTGTGAGCACTCTGGGGGAGGTAGAGAGTCCGAAGGGCAGTACTCCAAACTGGTAGTGACTGGCTCCCACATGGAAGTGCAGAAATCTTTGTGATGGCCTGTCCACCTTTATGTGGTAGTACGCATCTTGAAGATCTATAGAGCACATCCAATTGTCTTTTTCCAAAAGCGGGAGGATAGACTGTATAGTGACCATCCAGCATTTTTGTACTCTCACAAACTTGTTCAATACACTGAGGTCCAAAATTGGTCTCCAGTCTTCTGTTTTTTTTGGCACCAAAAATAGTCTTGAGTAGAATCCGGATCCTATCTGGTCTGGAGGGACTACTTGGATGACTCTTTTTCTTAGCAGCTTTTCTATCTCTAGTGCTGCTTCTTCCCTTTGACTGGGTGGAACGTCGGGAAGATTTTTTGAAGGGATGGGACAAAGATCGAAGGGGATATGATAACCTCTGGTTATGATTCTTTGTACCCAAGAAGTGGTGGTGATGGTTAGCCAGGCAGAAGGGTACAAGGAAAAACATCCCCCAACCACCTTCAGAGGAAAGGAGTTGGGCTGCTCTTCAGGAGCGCTGGTAGGATTGACCAGGGAAAGAATCCCTGGAACCCTGGTTATGTGGTCCCCCTCTGCCCTAAAAGAGGCATCTTCCCTGTGAGTTTCCCCCTCTGCCTCTGGGGGAGAACTCGGCCTGTGTGTCACGGAAAGGACCCTGAGATTTCTTGAACCATATCTTCCCACTATTTTGGTTTCGGGAGAAAGCACATTGAGGGGAAGAATAACGGACACCTACGGCAGAAAGGATCTTACCGTCTTGTTCACATCTGGCCAGTGTGCTTTTAACTTTGGGCCCAAACAATGAGGAGGGCTCAATGGGGGCATTAAGAAAGGAAGACTTAAAAGGTTCTGCGAAGTTGCACAAGCGCATCCAGGCGTGTCATCTGAAGACCGCAGCTGAACCCGCCGCTCTAGCTGCTCCTTCTGATGCGTGAGATATCAATCGCATAGAGGAGTTAGATATAGACTCAATGGTGGCCAGCTGAGAGGCCACTTTGTCACGGACCTCATCAGACACTGCACCAGGCAAGGTTTCAGAGAGCTCAGAAACCAGATCCCTTTGAATCCTGGTAAAATGTGCCATATAATTCAGGGACCTGATAGCAAAGGTCGCTGAAGCAAAGGTGCGCTTCCCTAATCTGTCCAGGGCCCGGGACTCTCTGTTAGGCAGATGGACAGTCTGTCTTTCTTCTGCCAGATCCTTTTTTGTTGCGGCTGCCACCACCAAAGCATCTACAGAAGACCTTTGGACCAATGAGAGTCTGAGGCAGGAGGGGACAAGATCTTATCTGGCCTCCGGGGAATAGCTTCAATAGTATCAGGGGCCTTCCAAGCCCGCTGCACGATAAACTTGACAAGTTTATTGGAAGGTGGAGTAACTCAGGAGGTAGGAGGCCAGGCACGAAAAGCCTGCAGGAACACAGATTCCTCAGGGGTTGGATTAGAGGGCTGCCAGTCACCTCTCTGTTTTAGGATTTCAAGGATATCGCCAAAGGATACCTCAGAGAGTGACCAAGGGGATCCTTCCTCCTTATCGAAATCTGTGTCTTTGGTGAGAGACTCCTCTGTGGAGTCCATGTGCTTCCTCTTACACAAACTTTTACGGTGTACCTCCTCAGTGGGAGAAGCTGGGGAAGACAATGGAAAAGGGGATTCCTGAGGCCCTTGCACCTGGTGTCCGCTAGGTGTGACTTGTGAAACCAGTGTACCACAGGAGGGCGGAGGTATAGACAGTTCGGTATCACCAGCAGCAGCGAAAGCCTTCTCCATCAGTTGGAAGGCTGGTCCACCCGGAAAAGAGTCTATGTCAAGGACAGGGAGCACTCCACCCCTAAGTGGCTCAGCCTGCTGACTCGGGAGTCCATGGATGGCTGTGAAGCAGCAAGCTATGCGTATCACAACTGACATCCTGGGTCGTAGCAAAACATTCCTGCCATGAAGGCAACTGCGGTTCCTTAGTGAGATCCATAAAGGGAACTGCAGAAGGGGAAGACTGTGCTATATCCATGGACGTCAAAGGCAATGAAGGAGGAGAATAAGACGGTGTCTTTGGAGATGGGTGATCACCTCCCAAGGAAGGACAGTTCCCGGGGGATGGAATACCTCTGGCCAAGAATGCCTGGTCCACAAGATGCAACACATCATGTTCAGAAAGACTTCTAGTGGACCTCACAGAGACTGAGGGAGATACAGGCCTGTCCACAAAAGAGGGAGACTCGGTGCCCATCTAATCTGATCACACTGAGGACAACGGTGCCGAGAAAGACTAAACTACTGTAGTCTGCACTGAAGAAATCATTGGTGCCGATGTGATTGTCTGCACCGACACAGGGATCAGTGCTGAAGTGGTTGTCGGTGCCAAAGCTGGAGTCACTAATAAAGGCCTTGGTTCCGAGGAAGATCTCGGAGCCGAAGCGGCCAAGGTCTGCACTGACTGAGCGGTCAGTGCTGATACAATGGTAAAGGTCTGAACCAAGGAGCCCCTCGGTGCCGATGTGTAGAAGGCTGCAGGAGAGGATGGAGCCGAAATCAGTAGTGGAGCCAAAGGCCATGGTGCTGAAGGTCTAAGCACCGAAAGCACTGGGGCTGACTGAGAGAGCTCCGGAGTCGAAATTTTAGCCTTTTTAGATTTTGGTTGGTGAGAGTCCCCAACCGGGGACGAAGGCAAGGATTTAGCCTTAGTAGAAACATCCATTTTCTTATGAGCTTTGGGAGGGGTTGAGACCTCAGGCCCAGAAATAGCCTCTGAAAAAGGAGATTTTAGGAGTCCCTTCAGTGACAGTTTATTTTTCTTTTCTAACAAAGTTCTATTATAAAAGTTTTCACATATATATATTACAAGGTGGTTCAACAGATAAATGGGAAGCTCCCAAACAATAAACACAAAGAGTGTGCATCAGAAGTAGGCAGTTTGTGTTCACAATCAGAACACCATTTAAACCCCAGACTACCCTTTTTATCTGCCATATTAATAAATAGAAAGGTACCAACAATGGTACAAGAGAGTACCTGAAGGTATGAAAGAGAAAAGGAAAGAGATTACCAACGATGGTAAGAAGAAATTACCTTGCGGTAAAAAGGGTAAGTAAAGGAACCAGAGGAAATTATGAACGCCAGATGTGATAGGGCAAGAGACAATAAAATATATACGTTTCTGACAGAAAAGTAATTTGTAAAGCAATTAAACAACTGACTGTATTTAGCTCAAGAGAAAAGCTTGACACGACCAGATGGCAACGCGGCAAACAAAATCTGAGGTAACAGGGAGAGGGGAATTGTGGGTAAGAGTTTAGCTCGAGAGTTTGATGCTGATGTGAGCTTTGAAAATGGCCAGCTCGGTTCCGAGCTCAGAACCGAGACCCATACGTAAGGAGTGAACGAGGATTAACAATCAGATCTAAGGTTATCCAGAAAGAACAACAATAACGAAAGGTCTCCACCCTATCAAGGTAAGGCTATGCTGTCTCCAGATCCTTCCAGGACAGGGGTAAGTGGGTGGGTTCATAAGAATGAAGGGCGAGATGGACTACAAACATGGAATGTTATGGTGAGTATATAACTTCTTTATGTTCTGTAGTCCTATCTCGCCTTCATTCTTACATATGGGACAGTGTCCCTAGCACCTTATTCTTGGGTGGCTCACGGGAAAATACTCCTGAGTACCGTGGAACCAAAGGAGGCTCTACCTCTTGAGGTCCGGTCCAATTTGTAATGAGTAATAAAGGTATGAGGTGTAGCCCAAGTTGCTACCGCACAGATACTATCAATTGGGACCCTGGCTTGGAAGGCAGATGTAGACTGGGATTGTGTAGAATGAGCCTTAATCTTGAACAGTAGAGTTTTCCCATCGGAGGAGTAATTGAAGGAAATACAGCTCAAAATCCAATTTGATAGGGTCACTTTAGAGACTGGTAGACCTATTCTGGATTCAGATAGAGATCCGAATAACTGGTCTGACTTTCTAAGTTCCTTAGTCCTGTGAAGGTAGAACCGTAACTGCCTGTGAACATCCAGTCAGTGAAATTTGTATTCTGCAGCGTTAGAATGATTAGGGAAAACACAGGTAATTCTATAGTTTGGTTCAAATTTGTTTGAGCAAACTTTAGGGATAAAAGAAGGATTTGTATGAAGGGAAACCTCTGTCTTTGTGGAAAATCAAATAAGGAGGCTTAACAGACAGTGCTTGTAACTCTGATACTCGTCTAGCCGACATGATGGCTACTAGAAACAAGGTCTTCCAGGACAGAAACTTCAATAGGCACGAATGTGCGGGTTCAAAGGACGGTGCAGTTAGTTTGGACAGAACAAAGTTTAGATCCCAGGGAGATTTTGGTTCCTGAAAAGGAGGTCTCAGCAAAGTAGCGCGTTTAAGGAAGGTTTTACAAAATCAGAGGGACATCAGGTTAGATTAATGTTGTCCCAGATGAAGGTTAGATATCACTGCCAACTGGACCCTAATTGTGGCAGTAGCACATCCCTGATGGAAATGTTCAGACAAAAATTCTAAGACCATAAGGATGAAAGCAGTGTAAGGATCCACATTCCTGTCTTTAGCCCAGATAGAAAACCACCTCCATTTGCTAGTGTATAGATTCCTAGTGGAAGGTTTATGAGACGATGTAAGGATGTGGGTCATGGCAGGTGAAAAATCATGAAGCCTGACTAGGGATGGAATTGGAGCAGCCACGCTGTCAAATTGGGTGTGGAGGCAGGGGTGAAGGGAACCTGACGTGTGTCAAGAGGTCTGGCACTGGGTCCAGAGTCTATGGATCATCTAGTAGATGAAGCCCGAGAAAGGGGAACCAAATCTGTTGAGGCCAGTAAGGAGTGATGAGGATCATTTTGCTTCCCAGTAATTTTGCTTTCTGTATTACTTTGGATATAAGCAGGAAAGGAGGGAATGCATAAAGGAGTCTCAGGTGCCAATTGTAAATGAGTGCATCTCTCGGTGATTCTCCCAGAGGGGGGATGAGGGAGAAATAGCTGCTGCATTTGGAGTTGATCGGGCTGGCAAAGAGATCGTAGCAAGGCTGTCCCCATTTGCGGAAGATCTGTTGAGCAACTTCCTGATGCAGAGACCACTCGTGAGGCATCGGCTATCACATTGGTTGTCCCCGGGATGTGAGTTGCTATTAGAAAGCATTGGGAAGATATCGCCCACTTCCAAACATGAATAGCCTCTCGTCAAAGGGGGTAAGATCTGGTTGCTCCTTGTTTGTTTAGATACCATACCACAGACATGTTGTCCGATTGAATTGCTGTCATCCCTAGAGGAAGAAAGTCGTGAAGTGCTTGCAACGCTAAAAGCACTGCTCTCATCTCTAGGACACTGATATACAAGTGAGCCTCGTGATCTTGCCATGTGCCTTGGACAGTCCTGCCTAGATAATGCCCTCACATCTGTGAGGCATCCGTGGTCACAGTAGCAACGGGTTGGTGAGGAAGGAATGGAGTGCCTGTTGTCAGCTGGTCGGGCTGAATCCACCAACGAAGATCCTTTTTGAAAGACTCTGTTATAATGATCTGGTGAGATAGAGGCAGTTGTTGAAAGGACTACTGGGAAGATAGAAGCCATTGGAGAATTCGCATATGTAATCTGGCCAGAAGGACTAATGTTATGGTGGAGGCCATGGTCCCTAAGAATTTCAGCACAGTCTTTGCCTTGACTTTTTGTAGAGGAAGTAAACTGAGAATTTGTTGTCTGAGGTTTTGAATCCTTTCTGCAGGTAGACAAGCTAACATGGCAACTGTGTCTATTTTTGCACCTATAAAAGTCACAAATTGAGAGAGTGATAAGGCAGACTTTTTCCAGTTTATTGAAATCCCCAGCTGGGAATAAAACTGGATAGTGAAATCTCTGGTTTGTAGGAGTATGATGCGCTGTTGATTTTTATATGGTAGTATGCATCTTGGAGGTCTGCGGAGCACATCCAGTTGTCTTTCCCTAATAGAGGGAGTATAGACTGCAGTGTCACCATCCAGAACTTGGCCTTATTTAGGGATTCGTTTAGTTTGTCGAGGTCCAAGATGGGCCTCCAGTCCCCTGTACATTTTGGCACTAAAAAGAATCTGGAGTAAGTTCCGAATCCTATCTGGTCTGCAGGGACAGTTTGGTTGGCTCTCTTTGCAAGCAACTTTTGCACTTCTACAGTTGCTTGATCTCTGTGATTGGGTGGAACATCCGGAATCTTCTTGGGAGTGTGGGTTGGAACAGAAAAGGGTATGGAGTAACCTCTGGTGATTATTCTTTGTACCCACTTGTCTTGGGTGATGTTTAGCCAGGCTTCTGGATACAAAGATAGGCAACCCCTGACTGGCTCCAGAGAAGCGCAGCTGGGCTCCACATCAGGAGCGCTGATAGGGATGGCCTCAAAATGAATCACGGCCTCCCTGGTTTTGCAGACCCACCCCGCCTCTAGGGTCTAGAGGGGATGGTAAAACGTACTCCCATGGCAGAGAGAGTTTTCCCTTCTTGTTCACACCTGGTGAGTGTATCTTTTACCTTAGGTCCAAACAATGAAGAACCATCAAAGGGGTCATTGGTAAAGGTAGACTTGAAAGGCTCCACAAAATTACATAAGTGCATCCAGGAGTGCCTTCTAAGGGAAACTCCTGAACCCGCTGCCCTGCTCGCTCCATCGGCTGCACAAGAGATCAGCATCATGGAGGAGTTCATGATGGAAGTTAAGGTGGATAACTGAGCAGACACCTTCTCAGGGACTGCTTCAGTAGATGTACCTTGAAGAGTATCTCCTAACTCCTTAAGAAGATCTCTCTGAAGCCTCATAAAATGTGTTAGTTCAGCAATCTGAGTGTAAAAGCCGCTGAAGAAAAGATACGCTTCCCGTATCTATCCATCGTTCGAGACTCCTTATTCGGCGAATGGACAGATGACGTCTCCACTAGCTCCTTCTTAGTGGCCTCCACCACCATCATGGCATCTACAGGCATGACTTTGGACAAAAAAATATTTCTCTTTAGGGTCAGACAGAAATTTATTGGATCTTCTGGGAACTGGCTCCATGGCATCAGGAGTTTCCCACACCTTCCGACTAACCAGGTCTGAAAGTTCATCAAAAGGTGGAGTCACCCAGGAGGCTGAAGGTTGAGACCCGAAAGCCTTCAGGTACACTGACTCCTCATCAGGTGTGACAGTGGGCCAGCCACCTCTCTGCTTAAGGATCTCTAAGATGTCTACAAAGGAGACATAATCACAGGACGACTTGGGGGACCCTTTTGACTCCTCAAGGTCAGTGTCTGAAGTGATGGACTCATCTCGGGAGTCTACATCCTTCCTCTTGCATGTCCTCTTCCGAGGGGGCTTCTCAGAAGGGTATCCTGGGGAGGTCTCGGAAGACTGGGGGCCACTCAATGGGGGCTCCTGAGACTGTGGGTCTCTGCTATCGAGAGAGAGAGAGTAGGTGCTGAGACTGAGGTAGGTGCTTGAAGGGGAGAGTGTCGGTGCCCTCGCGTGCAGCTGATGAGTGAGACAGCACACTCATCATCTTGAAAGCAGAGCTCTCTGGCTCCAAAGACAGCTCTGGTTCCGAGGAAACAGAGGTAGTCATTGGCTCCAGAGCGACCGGCTCCGAGATGGATGTAGAGTCCGAGCTCACCCTACCCAACACACTGAGAGGGAGACTCAGAACCGAGGAGGTTCAGGTCCAAGTGTCCCTGTCGGGGTTGACTGGTGAGCTTCAGCTCCTAGACACTATGGATGGTGCCGGTGTCTTAGAGGAACTCTGCTCCGAGACAGCCATGAGGGGAGCTGGAACCGAGGGTTCCACAACAAGTGGCACTGAAAACTCTGGCTCCGAAGGCCTGACTCGGCTCAGAGGAGGAACCACAACAGGGGGGATGGACTCAGGTGGCTCTGGAACTGACTGGGTCAGAGCAAACAACAATGTTGGCAAAGCAGATGACTTCAGGAGACTAAGCACTACTCTCTCCACATCTTCCTCTGACAGGCTCTTGGAGGATCTGGATGACAGGGTAGGTGATCTGGATCTCTGTAAAATTGGAGATCTTGAGGTTAGGGAAACCGGCAAAGGTTCTCTAGACCAGTTCCAATGCAATTTTTCAGTCGTCGGCTCCAAAAGACTTGGGGCCGACACTGAAGTGCCAATATCGACAACCTTGACCGGCTCCGAGGACAGTGGAGCCGATGAGGTAGAAGTCTTATCCAGTTTTGATTGCTTCCAAGGGGATTCCGATACACTAGTCTGCGCTGGAGAATGCCTCTTGGGTCAACTTAACCTTCTCTTTCTTGGAAGAATGTGACTTGGATGAAGAAGAACTCGCTAAGTCTTCCTCAAAGGAAGGCTTGAGGAGACCTTTCAAAATTAACTTGTTCTTCCACTCCTGGAGAACTATGGGGCTAAAGGAATGGCAGAATAAACAATTTTCCTGCAAATGAATGGCCCCCAAGACAATATACACAATTACTATGGCCATCCGTAATTGACATCTTCTGGGAGCACTTTATATATTTTTTGAAACCTGAAGGTTTGTGGTCTTTAGATTCTTTTGACATGCTGAAGAGCTATGTAATAAATCAGGTACCCAACAAGCACAACGAGGACTAGGTACTCTAACTTAAACGGGCCTAACCCTAACAAGCACACACACACACAGTAAGGGAGAGTAAAGGGTAAAGAGGACTAGGTCGTCTAACTTAAACAGGCCTAGCCCTGTGGAAAAAGGGAAATTAGCAGAGGACTAGGTCCTCTAACTTAAACGGACCTAGCTAGATAGGCTAAGTCGTAGCAAAAAAGCCAGAAAATAGTAGCAGGCAAGTAACGATCAAACACTGCACGCAAGCTTAAAATTTTCAAAAACAGAAACAAAGGCCCTAAAAGCAGACCTGCAGAGAAAACTCTAACAAGACTATCCAAAAACACTGCACACAATATATATATTTATATATAATAAGTGAAAAATAAGGTCCTGGGAAACGCAGACCTATGCAATAACAATGTTAATAGAAAAAAGCACACAGGATACCAACCGGAGAACAACAAGGGCCAATGGCCAACCAGTTCTCAACAACTAATCCAAAGTGCAAAAAACACTTCTAAGACTGTATAGTAATAAAAAACTAGCTATAGATACAATAAAGTGATAATAAAGACAAAAAGTTTAAACTTAGCCACGGCCAAGCAAGAAGCATTTCTGAACTCAGACGTGGCAAATGAGATCTGGGGATTGCACTGGTGCACTATGGGATACCTACCTAGCCGCACGCCAATTAAGAGACTTTGAGCTTTGTAATAGGCAGAGTATCGGCTTCGAACCCATATGTAAGAATGAAGGCAAGATAGGACTACAGAACATCTTAAGTTTTAGCTAAGTGGAGAGCCACTATTTTTTAAAGAGGAAGACAGACTGAAAGGGGTGGGAATCTTTGTTTTCTGGTACTGTGGAATACACTGGGATGGCCAATAAATTTAAATAGTTGGAGGGCAGTGATGTCACAAAATGAAAATTTTGTGCTTACTCACACCAGCCTGTTGTGAAAACCTTGAGGTAATCTAGTCATGAGATTCTGATTTTCAAAGGTCCAATTGCTAAATCCATCACTATAATGTAATCCTTGCACCTGCCCCTGTAATCAAAACTTTTAACTTTCCACAGTCTGTTTCTGTCCCTAAAGTCTGAAATTCTCTCTAACCAGTATTGTAATGAATGCACTGTTGGTTAAGACTCAATTCACTTTGACTCTCTATGTTATCCTGCAACGTTTGCTTCCTTTTAACTTGTTTTTTTTTTTTTGAGTCCCCTGCAAATACTCCTTTCTGTATCTGCTTATTTTTCAATTTTCTGCAGTATACACAGGCCTGCCAGATATGTCCCAGATTTCTACAGAAAAAAACATACAATTTGTCTATCATCAGAGCTTCCCATAGCTGGAGGAGCTGATGCCACTCTCGCTACATCCCTTTTCTCTTCCCCCACCTTTCTCTACTTTTCTCATATCCTACTGCACTTAACTACTTCACACTCTTCATCAGTACCAAGCAGAAAAAAATGTTATACTTAAAAATATCTTTGTTGTCATACTCCGCCTGCTGTTCTAGCATCCTGACTGTATAGTTAACTGTAATGACATGTCCATACCTAGTACAGAGCTGTTACACTTTGAACTATTAACTGCTATAATCTTTAACCTTTTAAATCCTAACAAAATTGTATTCCTGGAACTTGACTGTTAGTACAGACCTGTTACACTTAAAATTGTTAGCTGCAGCAATTAATCCTTTAAATCTTGACAAAACTGTATTCATGTAACTTCACTATTCTTTCTGGTATAGCTTCACTAACTAGCCCCACCCATTGTGTCTTTCTGAGCACTTTACCTGCATCAGCTGAACTGGAATTTATTTTGTCATCTACATGTTTCTGTTGCGACCATTTTTTTAATTATGTACATTTGCACAAAGTACAATTTCAAAAATTTGCAAATTCCTACAAGTGTCATCTGGGTACACTACTGTACATTCTGTAGCATCCATCAGTATAGCAACATCAGCCCTAGGTAAAAACAGTTTGCATATACTTTCTAACCTGTACATCATGTTCCTGTAACACTGGCATGTATTTTTCATTAAGCTCTGTTAGTTTCTTATCGTTGTTGAAAGCATTCCACCGCAAGCAGTAAGGTCTGAAACATTTTGGTCATCTCTACAACCTGTAAACTTTTAGCATGATTTAAAAATAGAATTCTTTAGAAACTGGCATTACAAAATGACTTTCGACTTCATCTGACAATCTTGACTTGTCCTGCATAGTTTTACTGAATTTCTGAAGAAAAACAAGAATGTGCATCTTGAGTTTTACACTGATGTGCATACTGATCAAAACAATGAATGCATTTACACATATAAATGTTCTCACTTGTATTTACACCATTACATGTATCACTACTACAGGCTTGTTTATACTACTGCCATAATAATGTCCAATCAGGACAATATGTCATGTAAGCACATTCTTATTTCTTTCTGCATTTGCAGGCCACGTATTTTTTATGTTATTCCTAAAATTAGCACATTTTCATTATGAAACAGCAGTTTTATCAAATCACATACATGCCATTTCTATGAGGGAAAAACAGTTTTACTTTAATTCTATCAAGGCTCCATCTGGGATCTGCTTAGTCCAACACTGTTTTGCTCAAAGAATGTATGAGGCCTGAAACAAATAATATTGCAGGGCTAGCTCCCAAGCAATCACTGTCACTCAGCAAGAGGGTATGACCATGTTTGTTCAGGTAATGACTGTGGTTTCTCTGACCACTAAAATTGCACTGCAAGACCACAAGTTGTGAAGAACTTGAAAGGCCTGAATCACTACTAACATTTGACATTTATGTGCTTTTGTAGCATCTGAAGGACCCCAATTTGCCTTGAACTCCCCTGGACACTGCTCCCCACGCAGAATCTGGACTGATTAAACTGGGGTCTGGAGAGAATGAGAGACATCTGATCCCTCCACCTCTGTAACTCTCATTTCACAAATTTCAGTACTGGTACCTGGAACTCTAAGGGATACAGGTGTTAGAATCAACACTTTTTAAGTATCACTGAATCTTTTGCAGATGGAGTCTGGCGGTGATATCAGGAGGCAGCTTCTTGAAGGCAGACATCCCTAAATAAAAGTTATGTACTCATCATAACATTCCATCTATGTTGTTAGTCTACATTTATCCTTGACCCACAGGACTCTGTTCTGATTCTCGGAACCAGCTCAGCCATTACAACAGCTCATGCTCACCAAAAACTCCTGAGCCAAGTAACTACTCAGAAAGCCATTCTCTGAATTACCTCAGATCGATTTTGCAGCTATAAAGCAAGAGTAGGAAGATAAGTACTATAACCATCGAAGAGGCTATGTCTAAGGTCTTACATGAAGAGGTAAATAGCCAAGACTAAGGTCTGTTCCTCCAATAGTCTGACGGAGGGGAAAGGTGGGAGGGGTTAAGGATAAAGGAAGATCAACACAGGTGGAATGTTATGGTGAATACATAACTTCTTTATCTGTTGTTGTCAATCTTCATTTATCCTTGACCCATGGGACATAGGTCCCAGCTACCTTGTATCTTGGAAGGCCTTATGGAAGGATATTCCTGAGTACCATAGAACCAAATGAAGCTCTTCTCCTGCAGACCAGATACACTTTGCAATGAGGAATAAAGGTATGTGGAGAGGCCCATGTTGTGGCTGCACACATACCATCCATAGAAGTTTTGGAATGGAAAGCAGCTGACGTGGATATAGCTCTTGTTGAGCATGCTCTAACAGGCTGCCAATTTTGAGGTTTTTCCTGTTGTAGACAAAGGCAATCAATTCTCTTAACGACCTCGACAGCGTGACCTTTAAAACTGAATTACCCATGGTAGGATCTGAAAAGGAAACAACTGGTCAGACTTTCTGAAATCTTTTGTTTTGTCAAGATAAAAACAACTGTCTGTGAAAAGTCAATAAATGTAAGCAGTATTCTCCCTTGGAGAAATTAGGTAAGAATACAGGCAGTTCGATGGATTAATGTTATTTTCAGATTGGCAGAAAAGATGGATTAGTTCATACAGAGATCCTGTCTTTATGAAAAATCAAATATGAAGGTTTTGAGGATAATGCCTGAATCTCTGAAATCCTCCTGGTAGATGTAATGGCTATTAAGAAAATGGTCTTTCATGAAATAAATTTTAAATCACAGGTAGCCGCCAGCTCAAAGGGGAATTGGACCAGGGATTGCAGAGCAATAGTAAGATCCCAGGGAACGAGAGGTTCCCTATAAGGAGGCTTTAACCTTAAAGTGCCCTTCAGAAAAATCATATACAGTGTACGCAAAATTAAAGTTTGTCCTTCAACCCCATTATGGAAATTAGAAATAGCAGCAAGCTGAACTCTGATGGCAGAGAAAGAAGCTCCTTATTCAAAGCGTGTAGATAAAAATTGCAAACCCTCTTCCACTGATGTCAAGAAAGGATCAAGTTTATTTTTGTATGCCCATAAGGAAAATCTTTTACATTTGCTGAAGTAGAGTCACTTTGTGGGGGGTTTGTGAGAAGCTAACAAAAGTTTTCAAACTGGAGAAGATAAGTTCTCTCACCTGACACTCAATGGAACTGGAGTAGCCATGTTGTAAGCTTGAGGTTTTTCAGGTTGGGGTGAACCAGTCCTTGAGGATAGGACAGGAGATCTATAACTGGGTCTAGTGTCCATGGATGTTGAAGCAAGTAAGGCCAAAGAAAGGAGAACCAAACTTGTTGAGGCCAAAATGGGGCTATGAAAATCACCTTGCTCTTCAACCTTATGGCTTTCTTGAGGAAAAGTGGGTATCAGAAGAATGGGGGGAAGGCATAGAATAGTCCTGGGGGTAACCATGAAGGAGAGCATCTCTTGGCGACTAGTTGCTGCACTTTTTCTGTGAGGAGGCAAATAGATCGCAGCAAGGCTGGCTCCAGCAACAGAAAATCACCTTCACTACTCTGGGATAGAGAAACCACTCATGAGGCAGGAGGATGCATCTGCTTGGCTTGTCTGTTTTCAAGTTCGAACTCCCTGGGATGTGTGCTGCTATCAGAAAATGGTTGGAAGAGATCACGCATTGCCATACACAGACAGCTTCTCAACACAAGGGGTAAGACTTGGTTCCACCCGGTTTGTTGATATGCCAGACTACTGACATATTGTCTGATTGAATCACAATTGTTCCCAGACAAGAGGGCAGCTTGGAAGGCTTGCAATGCTAACAGGACTGCCCTCAGCTCCAGGACATTGATATGCAGATTTTCCTCTACTGGAGATCAAGTGCCTTGGACAGTCTTTCCCTATAAATACCCCCCCACCCGATTTGGGAGGCATCCGTGGTCACTATAGCTTGGGGATGTGGGGGCACAAATGGCTGGCCCAAAAGAATTTCCTCAGATTGCATCCACCATGATAAATCCCTCTTGCAATGATTGATAATTTGGATGTGATGAGACAGAGGATGAGTGAGGATAGACTATTGGGAAGAAAGAAGCCACTGTAGAATTCTCATGTGGAATCTTGCCAGTGCTACTAATGTGATTGTCACCACCATGGACCCCAGTGCCTGTAAAATTAGTGGTGCGGGAACACAGATAATAGGATGAACCTGTGATCTTATTTTTTGCAATCTGTGAACAGGAAGGGATGCTATGCAATAAGTTGCATTGAGGCAGGCTAGTATGAATTCCAATTGTTGGGTTGGACTTGATTGCATCTTGGTGAGATTCACTGTTATACCTAGACAAGAACAACTGCATAGGGTGAAATCTCTTTGTCTGTTAAAGTAGATGTGTGGTGGGGGAGGGGTAAGGAGCTAGTTGCCCAGACATGGAAATACACTGAATCTATGCAGTCTGAGGTAAGCTGCTAGTGCTGCCATTCATTTGAACACCCAGGGGCTGTGGTGAGACCAAAGAGCACAGCGTGGAACTAATAATGACTGGCTCCCAGCCAGAAGCAGAGGAACCTCCTGGAGCATTTGTCCATTTTTATGTGGTAATACACATCCTGGAGATCTACAGAGCACATCCCATCATCTTTCCCTAACAAGGGAAGAACAGACTGAACCATCACCATCCGTTATTTTGTCTGTCAAACAAAACTTGTTCAGAATACTGAGATCCAAGACTGGTCTCCAGTCCCGTCTTTTTTGGCACCAAAAAGAACCTTGAGTAAAATGTGGATCCTGTCCGGTCTGGTGGGACTTCTTGGATGACTTTTTTTTAGCAGCTTTTGAATTTCCAGAGCTGACTAATCCCTCTGATTGGGTGGAACATCAGGGATCCTTCTTCCTGGTTTTGGCATAAGGTCAAATGGAATATAGTAACCTCTGGCAATGATTCTTATCTTCTGTGACTATCTTTGGTCATCTTTTGCCAGGCTAATGGGTGCAAGGATAGTCTTCCCCTAACTGCCTCCCTAGGCAAGCAATTGGGCCTCCTTTCAGGAGTGCTGGTAGGATTTCCCTGAGAAGGAATCTCTGGAACCATGATTTTGCGGGCCACCTCTGCACATGGTCAGAGTCTTTCATCATAGTCCCCCCTTTGCCCCGGGGGGAGCCATTACCACGTGTGCCCTGAAAAGGCCCTTGAATCTTCTTGAACCGCATTTTCCGCTTCTCTGGTTCCTGGAATAGGACTGTTGGGCAGCAGAAAAACATGTGCCCACAGCAGACAGGGTTTTTCCATCTTATTCACACCTGGCTAGTGTATCTTTCACTTTGGGGCCAAAAAGGGAAGATCCGTCAAACAGAGCATTGACAAACAAAGATTTGAATGGCTCCACAAACTCACAAGCACATCCAGGCATGCCTCCTTATGGCTATGCATGAACCCACTGCCCTTGTCGTCCCTTTGGCTGCATGAGCTATAAGCCTAATGGACACGTTAGAAACAGGCTCCAGGGTGGCAAGTTGGGAGGCCACCTTATCTTGTAACTCATCAGACACAATTCCTTTGGGAGCATCTGACAGTTCCTTGATTAGATCCCTCTGAAATCTAGTAAATGTGCCAAAAAGTTAGACGACCACAAGGCAAAGGTCGAAGCAGCATAGACCCACTTCCCAAATCTGTCCATCATCCCGAGACTCACGGTTAGGGGGATGAGCTGTGGAACTTTCATCTGCTAGTTACTTCTTGATGGCCACTGCCACCACCATGGCATCTACTATTAAACCTCCGGCCCAGTGTTGATGGTCCTCCTGAGCAGAAAGAATTTTATCCAGTCTCCTGGGGATTGGTTCCACAGTCAGGGGCCTTTCATGCCTACTGGATGATCAGCTTAAGATAGTCAGCCAGTGTGGTCACCCAAGAGGTAGATGGGCAAGCAAAGGCTTGCAAGTACACAAACTCCTCCGAGGATGGGTCTTGGGACTTCCATCCACCCTCCCCCCATTTTAATATTTCAAGAACATCTCTGAAAGAGACATCTTCAGGGGGTGACCTGGGGGAACCTTCCCCATCACTGAAGTCTGTGTCCTCTATGATGGATTCCTACGGGGAAGCAAGGTGTTTCCCCTTACATGACCTCTTCCAAGGCACCTCCTCAGTGTGAGCTTTTGTGGAGGAATCAGAAGTGGGACCCTGAAAGGGGATGTCTTGCAGCGTCAGGGTACACTGTCTTGAAGTGGAAGTTGGTGGAAGCTCTGGACCAGAGGGATTCTCAGGAAATTGCTCCAATTGGGGAGAAACCAGCTGGGAGATTGCGGAGGCCAAGGCCCTCTACATAACTTGAAAGGCAGGTTTCCCAGAAGAGGAATGGGAGCCCATTACCAGGAAAGAATCTCAGAACTGTGGTCCCATCCCACTCTGAGGAAACTGCCAACAAGGCTGAAGCCATGGAAGAGTCTGCAAATGGTGTCATGAAGCTACAGCCCTGAGAGTCCATTGGTTATGAAGTAGCTCAGGACAGAGACTGGGGCCAAAGACATTACAGCTGTTGGCATCAGGACAGCTGGAACCTGGGAAGTCAGAGCCAAGGTCTCTAAAGCCATAGCGGTTACAGGAGGAATATCCGGTGGAGTCCTTGGAGAAAAATGCACATTTCCATAGGGGAGTAAAGCTTGGGAAGAAGTGGAAAGACCCCTCACTATGAGGAGCTGATCCACCAACCTCATGATGTTGACCTCTGTCAGACTCCTAGAGGAACATGCCGATAAGGTTGAAGGAGATTCCGGCCTCTCCAAAAAAGGACTTGGTAATTGCCCCACAAAGGGGTCTACAGAAGTAGAATACCTGGTCCTAGGAACCAACAAGAAATTATTGTTCCAGGGATATAGATGCCAGAAAAGGAACCAGTGGCAAAAAAAATATTGGTGCTGTGGTAACTGGCACCAAGAAAGGAGAGGTTACATGAAGGATCAGTGCAGAGGTAGGCAGACCTCAACCTTGAGGTGCCAAGGTAGTCACTGCTACTGGAACTGAAGATGCCGGTTCCATAACTTGTGTGGTATCATCTTCAGTTCCATGGAAGTGGTGGGAACTGAAAGCTTTGATTTATGTGCCAGAGCCAAAGGAGATGGTGGCATCAAAAGGCTTTTCTGTGTGCCCAGATTTAGTAAAGAGGAAGAAGATGAAGATGGAGAAGATACCCCGAACTTAGCACCGCTGGGCTGACCAGACAAGGCCTCTTCAAAGGACGTTTTTATTAAGCCCTTCAGAATGAGTTTTATTCCTCACTAATATCCAATTACTAATGGCCTGACAAATATTGCAGTGTTGCTGAAGGTGCTCTGGGCCCAAACAATACACACAAAAAACATGACCATCTGGATAAGGCATTTTCCTGCCACACCCAGCACAGTGCTTAAACCCAGTGGTTCCCTTACTCTTATCTGCCATGTTGAGAAAGATCACATTAAGCAACACACACACACAAGAGAAGGAAGGGAGACAGAGAGAAGGGCCACCAACGATGGTAAGCCAGAAACTACCAGAGGTAGAAGAAAGGGATAGCATTACCAGCAATGGTAGGAGATATACCACATGGTAAGAAACAGGGATAGAATGCTCACACACAAGAAACGATAAAGCGCAAGAAAAAGAGAGGAGAGATTACAAGAAAGGGTACAGTAAAGCTAACTGGGTAGGACTTTTAGAAAAATCTGAAACAGGAAAATAATAAATTTTTACTAAGCTCAAGGAGAGTCCAGCTGACTTGCCTTTACTGGAAGAGCAGCAAATGAGATCTGAGGTAATTTAAAAGAGGCATTCTGGGTAGGTACCTGGCTCAGGAGTTTTTGGTGCTCACGAGCTGTTGCAATGGCCTAGCCAGTTCTGAGACTCAGAACAGAATCCCATGGGTCAAGGATAAATGAAAACTGACATCAGATGGTTGGTTTCTAAAAATACCTTGGGTAGAAAGGATGGGTTGCTTCTGAGAGAAACTCTATCCTTATGGAAAATCAAATATGGTGGTCTAGACGAAAATGCCTGAATTTCTGAAATTCATCTAGCCAAGGTGATGGCTACCAAAAAGACAGTTTTCCAGGATTGAGACTTTAGATCACAGCTAGAGACCGGCTCAAAGGGGGATTGTGTCAGAGCTTGCAGCATCAAGGTAAGGTCCCAAGGAGGACTAGGATCCTTGTAAGGGGACGTTAGCAGGAGTGACCCTTTTAAAAATGCTTTACAAAGCCTATGTGAGGAGACAAATGATCAAGGAAAAAACTGGAAATTAGAAATGGCTGCCATTTGGACTTTAACCATAGAGGTGGAAGCGCCATCACTAAAAATGGAAGCTAGAAAATGAAGAATTTCATGAACTGGCACTGAAAAAGGGTCAAGGTGATGTAAAGTGGCCCAGTGAATGCATCTCTTCCATTTACTTGCAGAACATTTGCGTGTAAATGGTTTATGAGATGACAAAAATATGCATCTGACTGAGGAAGAGAACATATTGTGCCTGGTCACTAATGGAGTTGGAGAAACCAAGCTGTTAACTTGAGAGTTGCAATATCTGGGTGACTGATGCCTGTCAGGTGTGACAAAAGGTCCAGAGTTGGATCCAGAATCCAAGGTTGTTATACCAAATGAGGCCGAAGGAAGGGGAGCCAAATTTGCCAAGGCCAAAAGGGGGCAATGAGGATGTCTTTTCTCTTCAACTTGGTGTTTTCTGTAGAAATTTGGGAATTAGTGGGGTCAGAGGAAAGGCATAAAGGAGATTGGGTGGCCAACTGTGAAGAACAGCGACCCTCATTAACTCCCCCTCTTGGGGATAAAGACAAACAAAGTAGTTGTTGCATTTGTTGTTCAGAGAGGAGGCAAAAAGGTCGCAGCAAGGCTGGCCCCATGTGAGGAATATCCTTTCCATAACTTTTGGCTTGAGAGTCCACTCGTGAGGTAGAAGGATGCACCTGCTCAATTTGTGTATCACATCTGACATCCCCAGTTGCAGTCAGAAAGCGGTTGGATGAGATCATCCACTGCCATACTCTATGACTGTTTCTCAAGATAAGGGGTAAGATTTGGTTCCCCCAATTATTGATGTACCAGAACACCAACATGTTGTCTGTCTGAATCTCACTCATCCCTAGAGATAGTGTGTCCTGGACTGCTTGCAAAACCAATAGCACTGCTCTCATCTCTAGAACATTTATGTGCAGATTGGACCCTGTTGGAGACCAAGTGCCTTGGACTATCATTCTTTGGCAATGCCCCCCCACTCACCCAAGCTGGGAAGCATCCATGGTCACTGTGGCCTTGGGTTGAGGGGAAATGAATGGACACCCCTGCATGACAGGCTTTGAATTAATCCATCATAAGAGATCTCACTCGCAAGTGTTGGTGATTAAGCTTGGCACAGACAAGGGATGCTGAAGAATGAACCATTGAGCTGAAAAAAGTCACTGTAAAATTCTCATGAGAAACCTGGCTAGGGGAACAAGAGTTATGGCAGTTGCCATTGATCCCAATGCTTGAAGTACTAGCCATGCTGAAACTCTTTCTTTATACTAATATATGGACCAGATTCTGGACAGTTTCCAATTGAGAAAAAGAGGAAATGGAGGTTCTTGTGTCCAACAGAGCTCCTAAAAAAAGTTATACTTTGTTGGTTCCAGCAAGGATTTTTTGAAGTTGACTGTGTATAATTGTATGACTTTCTGTTTTGCTGTTAGTAGTAGAGGAAATGAGCCAGTAGTCTAAGTATGGAAACACCCAAAATCCTTGCAGTCTTAAGTAAGTTGCTAACACTGATCTGCATTTAGTGACCACCCTGGGGGCTGTGGTGAGACCAATGTGCATAACTCTGAATTGGTAATGACTAGTTCCCAGCTGGAAGTGAAGGAATCTTCTGGAACATCTGGGTATCTTTGTGTGTAGTATGCGTTAGATCTATAGAGTACATCCAGCTGTCCTTTCCTAAAAATGGAAGAATGGACTGAACAGTAACCATCTGGAATTTGTTTTTTCAAACAGATTTGTTCAGTCCACAGAGATCCAAAACTGGTCTCCAGTCCTGTCTTTTTTGGCACTAAAAGGTATCTTGAGTAAGACCCAGATTCTATTTGGTCTGGTGGGACTTGCTGGATGATTTTTTTCTAGCAGCTTTTGGATTTGAATGGCTGCTTGTTCCCCCTGACTGGATGGAACATTGGGAATTTCTTTGAATATGGGGGGAAGGAAGGGAAAAGGGAATTATATAGCCTCTAAAAATAATTCTCTGCACCCAAGTAACAGAGGTGATTTCTTGTCAGGCTTTCAGATGCAGGGATAAGTGGCCCCCGATTGCCCCCAGAGGTGGAGGATTGGGCTACTGTTCAGAAGCACTGATTTGGTTTCCCGAAGGAGGAATACCAGAAACCCTGATGTTGCAGGCCACCTCTGCCATGAACACAGCGTCTTCCATTATTGTTCCTCCCTCTACCCCTGGGGGAACTTTCAACAGGTGTAGTCTGGGAAGACCCTTGGGATTTCCTGAACCACATTTTGCCGGTTCCTAAAGGACCTCTGGGTGGAAAAATTTACTCCCTACAGCCGACAGGATTTTCCCCATCCTTCTCATACCTACTTTAAGCATCTCTAACAGTTGGGCCAAAAAGGGAAGAGCTGTCAAAAGGTGCATTGAAAAAAAAAAAAGACTTGAAGGACTCCACAAAATCAAACACTCCGGGCATACCTCCTTATGGAAACGCCTGAACCCGCTGCTCTTGTTGTTCCTTCAGCTACATGTGAAATGAGCCTCATAGAAGAAATGGATGCCAGGGTAAGCAACTGAAAAATCACAGATTCTCATACCTCTTCAGAAAAAGCTCCTGAGAGAGTATGACAGTTTCTTTATCAGATCTGTCTAATCTAGTAAAATGTGCCAAGTAATCAAAGACGGCAAGGCAAAGGTCAAAGTATAAACTTGCTTCCAAAATCTATCCATCGTCTGGGACTCATTGGGGGGATGGACTGAGGAACTTTCCTCTGCTACTTCCTTGGTAGCCACCACTACCACCAAGGCATCTGCAGAAACTCTCTTTGTCTAGAAAGTTTTATCCTCCAGGGCTGTGATAATTTTGTCTGGTCTTTTGGAAATTGGTTCAGTGGCATCAGGGATCTTCCACACCCGATCAACTTGATGAGCTCATCAGCGGGTGGAGATATTCAGGAAGTAGATGGATGGGTAACCAAAAGCCTGCAGGTACATGGATTCCTCGGTCAAGGGGTTGAGGGACTTCCAAGCACCTATCTGAGAATTTCCAGAATGTCTCCAAATAAGACATTATCCAGAGGTGATCTGGGGGACCCTTTGCCCTCATCAAAATCCATGTCTTCTGTGATGGACTCCTCTGGAGAGTCCAAGTGCTTCCTCAAATGATTTCTTCCAAAGGTCCTCCTCATGGGGAACATCTGGGGAGGTTTCGGAAGAAGGGGTACCCTGCTGGGTAAACTGAGGTTGCAGTACCTGCGGACTCTGAGCAGGAGTCGCTTGATGTTCCAGGACAGAACCTCCATGGAGGAAGGAACCAACCTGGTACTGGAAGTAGCTAATGCCCTCTTCAAGGCCTCTAACAAAAGAAAAAAAAAGAGATGCTCTGGGACAGAAAGGGAAAACCACAGTGCCAAAGACTCTTCCCTGTCCTGATGAGGTCCCCCTCGAGACCAAAGTTGGACTCGAGCTTGGCAGTGTCAACTCGGGCACGGAGACAGCTGCGATAAAAAAAGTAGACCCCAATGACTTGGAACCAACAGTCAAGCTATGGCCCCAACAGGACTCTGGTTCTGACATAACCAAAGTACTCAGGGCAACTGTCCTTTCCAAAGAAAAAGACGTTCGGTGCAGACATGGCCAGTCCTGGAAATTTTGGAACTTAGGACTTTAAGTACTTGTTGAGGTTAGAGGTCAGCAAAAGGGTCCACTAAAGGTGAATTCTGGAAAGGCTCGAGTGAGATGGAGAAAGCACCCCTGAAGCTGAAAGTGACAAATGAGAACTAAGGTAATCTACCCTAAGCATTATGAATAAGGGATGTGCTCTAGAGTTTTTGGAGACCACTAGCTATAGAAACTGGGGAGTTGGTTAAAAATAATTGGAACCATACCTACACATGAAGTAAAGTTCTTCTCAGCACCTATTTAAGGGCAGCTTGGATCAGTGGATGGGAAATTGTAAATTTACCCAGGTCTAGTATCTATGTATCTATTAGACAGGTACCTTGTAAATGTTCAGCCCATCATGCCAGAGTGGTATACACCCCCACAAAAAGCTATAGGACCAAAACCTGACATATTTTTGGAAGCATGGCTAGGCTTAAAGTAGGATCATAGGGGATTACTAGGCTACGGACCATAACTGCTGCATTTTATAATTCCCCCCAGAACACGGCACAAATTACTTACTGAAACAAACAGAAAATGTGGATTACCACAATAACAATCTGAAAGAACACAAACAAACTTTTATAAATACATTCATTAGCTAAGACTGTACGGTCTGAAATACAGAATTGCTCTCCCAGTGTTAAAAAAAGTAAAGGAACCAGTTGAATCAGACTATGTGGGTAAAACTCAGCAACTGCTAGTCATTATACTAACTGGGTATCTGCAAAGAAAAAATGGAAAAGAAATTGACCAGAAAAGAAAAATCTGGTAGCAGTGTCCTGCAGCTGTTCTACAAAAAGCAGTTAGCGTTTCAGCTTTTCTGCAGGAGATTGCTTCCTGTAATTTGTAGGAAAAAATCAAATAATTTCAGACATGTTTAAGATAAGAGAGAAATTGGTGGAACATATAAAGTCAAATGGCACAGAGCATAAAAGAGTACAAGCTTTTGTAGCTATTCAGATGAGCTGAAAACAAAACCGAAGAAATCAGAAGTTACAGTGAAGGAATGTGACTAAATATGAAGTTTCTCAAGAGTTTTAAAACAATGAGCTAGAAGACATAAAACCTAAGATTATTCTGCTCTACAAGTGGAAGGAATTGCATTCATTAAAGTATAAAAACAGATTGCTTTTCAACAGCAGGTTATAATGGAATCTGTATGCTTCAAATTCAGTTATGGAATACCCTATAGTAGTAAAAAGTGTCATACTACCAGAAAGAGCTGACAAAATTGTGGAAGTGAAAAGAATTGCAAGCTGAAGGAACATTCCTCTGAGAAAAGCAAAGCCTATCAACAGAACTTGCCAGTAAAACCTTTTCCATTGGTCCAAAGTTAAATCAATGACAGCCCAGGAGCAGACTACAAAAAGCAGAAGCACCTTCTTGAAATAAGGAAAAGACCAGCAATAATGTAATGTAAAATTATGAAATAAACAGTAGAATTGTTAAATGTCATTTCAGTAAAATGTTGTTTGGACATGAGAACTGTGCGTCCACAAGTGGCTAAAAAAGGTAGATTATGGAATGTTAAATTGGTGGGAGCACTCATACGTTCTATTAATGCTCATAAGCAGAAAATTATTTAAAATTTAACTTGAAAAGGACTTTCCCAATATGCATAATTTCTTGAAAGTAAATTACATGTTACATTATAAACAGTTTCATATAATATGCAGTAGTATTTAAATGTGAAGTGGAGATCATTATCAATGAAGATAAAGTACTTTTTCTTCACTGTAATACATCTGGGGTCTACACTAACAAGAGAAAGTCTGGATATTAGCAGATTTTGCTCAGGCATTGACCGAGCAACTGTTCCCAGTTTGGAAGATTGCACCTATTTTTAGGCTTGATTTATTCTGCACATGCTGTACCTACTTTGGGGTATGGCTCAATTTTCAGGCATAATTGGCCCCTTCAATTTTTTGAATCCCCCATTACATCATTTTTGGAAGCGGTCTCAAAAATTAAACCACACTACATGCCCGACCTAATACTGGCACTAATAATTTTAAAGGACACATCTACATCTCTCCTTTTCAAAAGCAAAAATAAAAGGCCTTGTGTGGTAAAATTTTGCAAAAGTTCATTATAAAATGTACAGATTTACACCATCACTTTGACAGTGTGCTTATATTTTTCCATTTCCCATTTTTTATAATGTGTGAGTTCCAACATTATATAATGCTCTTGGTATGTATTGCATATAAGGGGAAAAATCTGAGCAGACTACAAACTGAAACATGGGAGTTTTCCAACATTTAAGTAATGCTTTTATAAACTATTAACTCTCTCCCACCAGCAATAACTGTGCAGGTAGATCTGGTCTGTTTACAGGTCCAGTCAGGAAGTGATTGAACCATGAAATCTGAGGCATTTGTATGAAAAAAGAAGTTATGTACTCACCATAACGTTCCATCTGAGTAGGTAACTTCATTTGTCAGCAACCTGTGGGTATCGGATCCGACCTGGATCTGAGCAGGCAGCTTTCCAAGCAAAAGATCTGAGCTCCAAGCTCTTGCCCCTTACCCATAATACCCTGCTTCCTCCTTTCAGTCCTCAGATCGCGTTTGCCCAATTATATAATGTCACCTAGACAAAACAACAACCTGAAACATCCTAACCTAATGAATACCAAAAGCTGATATTCTAGGATTCAGATAACCAGAGAACCAGGTTAGGGGGAAGGAGGGGGGGGGGGATCGGTTGCTGACAAATGAAGTTACCTACTCAGATGGAACGTTATGGTGAGTACATAACTTCTTTATCTGAAGTAGTTAACTTCATTTGATCAGCAACCTGTGGGACAGAGTCCCCAGCTACCAAAAAACTTGGGAGGTCCTCAAGGAAGGATATTCCGGAGCACTGCAGAGCCAAAAGCTGCTCTTCCTCTGGATATCAAATCCAACTTATAATGAGAGATAAAGGTATGAGAGGAAGCCCAAGTAGCCGCAGAACAAATATCATCCAAGGGCACTCTTGACCAGAACGCAGCAGAAGTAGCCATAGAACGGGTAGAATGGGCATGAACCCCTAACGGCTCAGGCAGACCAGATATCTTGTATGTGAGCAAAATGCAGTGAGAAATCCATCTAGCTAGAGTCACCTTCGACACTGACTTACCCAAGAAAGGCTTCAGAAAGGAAACAAAGAGCTGCTCTGACTTACGAAAGGCAGCTGTTCTGTGTAGGTAAAAGCGCAATTGTCTATGAACATCTAACAAATGAAGTTTGTATTCCCCTTTATTCTGATAGGGAAGAAAACTGGTAAATTAATGGACTGATTGATGTTCGCCTCGGAAGCCACTTTAGGTTCGAGAGAACCCTCTCCACCACGTCGAAGGCCGAAGGTGAACCACTCTCTCTGGGTTCCATGAGCAACACCCTCGGATCTGACGCGGGGATCGGTGTCGGAGCCGAAGCAATTGGACCCGAAAGGGAAGTGTGCTCCGACCGCAATGGAGCCGAAGACACACCTACCCCCTCGGATCTCACACGCGGCTCTCAGCTTCAAGAGCTCAGATCCAAAAAGGGATCCGACAAACTTGAGGGCATGGCCAGCGTCAAAGTTGCAACTACTGTCGGCGCCAGCTCCCTGACTCCGAGACTACTCAGATCTGATGTTGGCTCCGAAACCCGATAATGGTTCGGAGAAGGAGCTATGGGGGCAATAAATGGGGCCGAGCTCCCCCCAAGAGGGAGGGAGGCAGGAACACTCCCATCTGCATCTGGGCTTGTAGGAAGTGACGCATCATCCGGTCCATGTCAGCATCTGAAAGGCTTCGTGTCGACCTAGAAGAGGCCGCTGAAGCTGGCCAGGAAGGCTGCCGCGATGACCTCAAAGATGGCTGCGGCTCCTCCTCTGGTGAGAAACGTTGGGAACTGAGCCGAGAGGGGGAAGACCCGGGAATCTTCAGGGGAGAAGAGAGCTGTTTAGCCGGCGGGGCCAAGGGGGCAGATTCAGCCCACTGCTTGTGGCTCCTATGTTTCTCTCTATCCCTATCTCTCTCTCTCTCTTTCTCCCTCTCTCTCCTCTCTTTTCTCTTTGCCTCCTTCTTTCCCTGGGAAATGGTGGGAGGTTGAGTCCCAGCCAGGGGAGAAAGCACAGCTGGCTGAACAGCCGCAACTGGAGCCACTGAGAGGGAGGAGGAAGAAGCAAAATCAGAAGGCAAAAGACCCGCCAGGATCAGCTTGTTCCTCCTATCCCTCACAGCCCGGGGCTTAAAGGCTGCACAGATATGGCAGCCCGATGACAAATGCGCTACCCCCAGGCAAAGAATGCACTGAGTGTGGCCATCGGCTGGGGAGAGCTTATGGCCACACTCAGAGCACTTGGAGAAAATGGCCTTAGGGCCTTCGGCCATAACAAAAACCACAACCACACACACAGACACACAAGAATAAGGGGAAGGGTGAATATATTAAAATTAAGCTAAGCTAATGGGTTTAAACTAAACACAAACACACACCTCTCTAATTTTACCAAAAAGTCAAGAATTTGACAAATACTTCCAACCTAACCACCAGGAGCTTGTAACTCGTGCTTGTTAAAGCCACGGCAAATTAAATCTGAGGACTGGAAGGAGGTAGCAGGGTATTATGGGTAAGGGGGAGGAGATTGGAGCTCGGATCTTTAGCTTGGAAAGCTGCCGGCTCGGATCCAGGTCGGATCCGATACCCACAGGTTGCTGATCAAATGAAGTTAACTACTTCAGATAATACAGTACTTATAGGAGTACTGGTAAGCAGTCTAGTGAAAATGAGTGAAGTATGACACAAATATTTTAAGTAGATTCATTCTCAACATACAGTACATCAGTATAAAACCATGACAATTTAATATTACACATTTAAAGAGTGGCCAGTGCACTTAAGGCTACAAACCATTAAGAGCATGCAAGTTTGACATCCAAGAAGGAACTAGCACTGTCATTACAACTGGATGGTGCAAGAGGGAACTCAGGCTCCAACATGCACAGCACAATCAAACCCCAAGTTCTGAACAGTTAAAGCCTGCGGTAATAACTGTATTTGGGTAAACTGTCCTTACATAAAGGACTTAATTTATACAGTGAGTAAGAAACAAACTAAACAAATGAAAATAAGAAAAAAACGCCACAAATATTAAGAAAAATATTCTTAATGAGCGCTTTCATCAGTAGATACACTTGACTTCAGAGTACATAAAACATTGACATCACTTCCTTTTAAAAGCCAGGCACCACCACATGACCACAATTAATTTCCTCTACAGGATTCAAATTGTACTGCAACACTGTTTCTCAAGCTGTATTGCCTCTACAGGATTCAGGTTGTATTGCAACACTGTTTTAAAACTAAACATTGAAATATTTGTGAAACTTGACTAAGAAATAATAAAAAAAACATTTTGCAAGACAAAAACTACAACAGTGTTTGTTCGATTCTCAGCTTGGCTTGGGAGTGCCTTCTATGTGTAGTCTGCATGTCCTCCCCCGGTTGGGTAGCTTTCGAAAGACATGCATGCGTAAATGGACATGCCTTCGTTGAAGGTTGGGCGTCAAGCTGGCACCTCGGCGTTTCGTAAAAATCTACTGCCAATCATTAGTGGATCGGAGTTTCGCTGTTTCGACCCCTTACCGGGAAAAAGCTGAAAGACAAACAACTTTACAGTATTGTGTTGAAAGCCTAAAAAGGCTTTTAAAGTGTGTATACCAACACAATTATGATATTAAAAAAGCCAATGAAAAAAACGCATTGGCATTGCACATCAAGGAAAATCCTGACCATAGGTTTAAATTTATTGCCTTTGACCAAACTGTTCTTAACAAAGGGGATCCACGAGAATTGTTTCTCAAATTTAGAGAATGTATGTGGCAGTTAAGTTTTAATTCTGACAACCCCCTGGGTTGAATGATTTTTCCCTCTATAGTTATTTAAAACTGAAAGCTGAATTTTATCTGAAAGTAGGGGAAAATATGATCAATGTAAGTTTATAATACATCTTTTTATACTGTCTTAGTGTATCAACAGTATGCTGGATTGATATTTATTTATTTATACATATGGGTTACTGTGAAGAACAAACACTATAGTTTATGTCTTGCAAAAAACAGAATTAATACGAAATTTACATAACATTATCTTGAAAATGTTGCAATAAGATTTACATGAAATAAAAAAAAGTCAAAATATTGGCAATGCATTCTTAAGATTACAGAAAAGTTACAAAAAAACATATTTTCAGACCCCAAACTGAGGGCTACAAAGCCAAAAGAGGTGGTTTCAATATTTATCAAAGGCATACAAACCTCCAGGCTTATCAAACAGTATGACGCACAGCAGACACTCCAGGTACAGTTAACTATTGATAAAACACCTATTCAAATCATAGCTATCTACAGACCCTCAACCATGACTCAGGAGGCCCACTCCACCTATCTGGACTTACTTGAATCCATCAAGATTCAACCCTATCCCCTGATCCTGGGTGACTAACTACCCAACCATAGAGTGGAAGACCTATTCTAGCTCAAACACAAATGCCTAGAGATTCCTCGACTTCATCAATGCCAATGCATTGGCTCAGCTGGTCGACACCCCCACAAGAGGCAAAAATATCCTGGACCTGGTACTAACCAACATGAGTAGCCACTGTAGCAGTTACGTGATTATAAAAACAACCCAGGAAAGTTCTGGAATACCATTGCATCCCTCCTTCTCACTCCTGTATCTAAGCAAAACAATTCTCCAGCCATAAACAAATAACTATCCCAAATAGCAGAACTATTTAATACACATTTTATGGAAAGCATAGCAAACCTAATGACCCAAACAATAACCCTAAATCTAGCCTCAGCCCACCTTCTCATACACCTTCCAAACACACTCTCCTCAACACTTCCACCTCACCCTCCTATATTGTCATTGCAACCGGTACCCACTAACTTCATACGCAAACTGCTACATAAACTAAAATCCTGTTATCCCTCTAACATCTTGTCTGTACACCCAAAAATAGCTGTTGATGCTATTGCCTACCCTGTCAGTATTAGATCCATCACAGAATGTTATGTCCCCTCCCTAATGAACTTTCCAAGTTCTGACCCATTGCCATATTTCTATCCAAGCTTTTAGGAAAATGTGTACACAACTCTAGGACAACCTACTTCACAACAATCTTACACCCACCTAGAACGGTTTTAGACCAGCACATAGTACTACAGCTGCACTAATTTTCTTTACAGCTTAAGAGACTGGCCAAGTAACCCCAGCAATTTGCCTAGACCTTTCAAAAGCTTTCGACACACTCGCATCCTAAACTGTTAAAACAATTTTCCTCCCTGGTCTTTCCCTTTCCTTAACAGTGGTTTACGAGTTCTTTCTTGCAAGCAGTGCATTAAATAAATGGCAAGGGTGCCTTTCACAACATAGTACAGTTGTGTACACTTACCATAAATGTAGATGTTCAAGTGTATTCACTGTTGCAGTCATCACATTTGGGTAATCTGCTGGCAGGTTGCCCTCAGTCAGCCTGAATTCCAAAGTCTTGGGTCCTGCGTCGGCTGCTGTCTCCTCTTCCATGATGTCAGGTTGTCAGGGGTATAGAACATGCAGATGATGCCATTTTCTTTAGTTTTTCTTGCCCCCGATGTCAGGTGCTCCCAAAAAGGTAGCAAATATATATATATATATATATATATATATATATGTGTGTGTGTGTGTGTGTGTGTATACATGCATCAGTATAAACTTTACCTTCATCTACAAGGAAATACACCACATAGGTTGTAGAAGATAGAGAAGGAAAGATAAACTCCAGAATGACAGGGGGATGGCAGGAGGGTAACCTGAACTGGAACAGTGAATACACTTGAACATCTACATTTATTTTAAGTGTACACAACTGTACTATGTTCGTGTTTCACTGTTGCAGTCATTACATTTGGGTAGAATCCCAAAGCTATGGTTGGGAGGCTGGAGCTAAACAGCATTAGGAGTGGTTATAAGGCCCTGCAGAACTGCAGTGGCAAAACCTGCCCTGGATTTAGAGTAGAGAGGCAAATGATAATGCTTTGTAAAGGTGTGAACAGAACTCCAAGTAGCAGCCTCTAGAATGTCTTTGGTTGGTACTCCCCTGAGAAAGGCTGCTGAAGTAGCTGCAGCTCTGGTGGAATGAGACCTAATGCCCTTGGGCACAGGTTTACCATGGGGTAAGTAGCAGAAACGGATGCAGTGGCTTATCCACTTTGAAACTGTCTGCTTTGAAATAGCCTTGCCTTCTGATCTTGCAGCATATGTCACTAATAACTGCTCAGTTTTTCTTAGAGCTTTAGTCCTGCTCAAGTAGAATCTTAGCTGTCTGCGTACATCCAAGGAATGCAGAATTCTCTCCACTTTGTTCTGCGGATTTGGATAAAAGGTTGGCAGATGAATTGTTTGGTTAAGAGCCACACTGGAAACCACCTTAGGCATAAAAGTAGGATTTGTCCTCAAAGACACCCTGTCTGGGTAAAATATGATAAAATGCTCTACAGCCATGAGGGTCTGTAGCTCTGAAACTCTTCTTGCTGAAGTAATTGCTAGTAGCAGAGCTGTTTTCCATGATAAGAACTTTATATTAGCGGTAGCAACTGGTTCAAATGGAGGCAGGGTGAGCTTTTCTAACACATAATTGAGGTCCCATGCAGGCAATGGTGATCTAAGAGGCCTTAAATTCTGGGCCCCTCTAAGATACTGCTTTAGTAAAGGATGAGAAAAGATTGGTGGCTCTGTATTGTAATGAGCCGAAATGGCAGAGGCATGGATTTTAATTGACGAGAAACATAGGCCTTTGTCAAGCACCTCAGTTAAGTATTGCAATATCTGAGGAATATTTGGTTCTGCTGTATCAGTTCCTTGTGCTTGATTCCAAGCACAGAATATCTTCCATTTGTCAGCATAAGATTTTCTAGTACTAGGCCTTCTGGCTTCCAAAATGACATCCATCACAGTTTTACTGAGAGGTGTTGTTTGTATGACTACATGATCAGCCATGCTGCCAGGTTCAGGGTCTGTAGTTGCTTGTGGAGGATCTGATTGCTTTGCTGGGACAGTAGTTGTGGTCTTTGAGGCAAGGTCCAAGCTGGGTATTGAGACATGTTCCTTAGGATTGGGTACCAGTATTGGCGGGGCCAGTCTGGGGCAATTAGTATCCTCTTTGGTTTCTCTTGCCTGACTTTTAGGAGGACTTTGTAGAGAAGAGGCAGAGGAGGAAAGGTGTAAACTGATAGGGCATCCACGTTCCATGCTTGTCTGTGATAAGTCCTTGTGCAGAATCTTTTCAATTGATAATTTTGAGGAGAGGCAAATAGATCTATGTCTGGGCTCCCCCATTTCTCTGTTATTATGCTGAAGACTTGTGGATTTAGTTTCCACTCATGAGGATCCATAAGGTTTCTGCTTAAATCGGCTGCCAGAGTGTTTTGTTTTCCTGGCAGGAATTGAGCTTGAAGATGTATTTGGTTGGTCACAGCTGTGTTCCACAGTGCCACGGCTAAACTGCAAAGGGGGTATGAGTGTGTGCCCCCTTGCTTGTTTATATACCACATGAATGTGGTGTTGTCCATCTTTATCAGTAGTTGTCCTGGAACAAGTAAGTCCTTGAAGGCTGTTAGGGCATTTTGAACAGCTAGCATCTCTGATTGATATGTAGATGCATTTGTTTTGGTGTCCATATACCCTGAATGCATCTTCCTGCCATGTGGGCCCCCCAGGCATAATCAGATGTGTCTGTTGTTAAGGTTTGGCTGGCAGGGGGTACAGTAAAGGCCGTCCCATGTTTTGGTGACATGCCTTTGCCCACCATTGAAACTCCTGTTGCAGGCAGGGAATGAGAGGAATCATTGTTTCCAGACTGTGAGAATGTTGACTCCATAAACTTTTTAGGTACCATTGAAGTTTCCTCATATACAGTCTTGCATATGGAATCAGTAGGATGCAGGATGCCATGAAGCCCAGGGCCTGCAGAATTTGTCTTGAAAAAGACTGGGTTTTTGTTGCCATCAGTTTGAAGTAAGTAGTCAGTTGCCTTTGCTTGTCTGGCATGAGGTAAGCCATCTGGGCAGTTGTATTCAAGCTTGCACCCAGGAATATTATCTTTTGAGAGGGTACCAGTTGTGATTTCTTTTCGTTTACTGTGTACCTTAGGCATGTTAGAAGCCTTTTCACAAATGCCAGGTGTCGAAGAGTGCCCTTGTTCTCTGCTTGAATGAGACAGTCATCTAAGTAAGGATATATTTGAATACTTCTTTGTCTGCAAAATGCAATTACTGGTGCCAGGCACTTTGTAAAAACCCTGGGTGCAGTAGATAAGCCAAAGGACAGTGAAGAGAATTGGTAATGCATTAAGCCAGCCTTGAATCTGAGGTATCTTCTGCATGATTGTGTTATTGGGACATGCAGGTATGCCTCTTTTAGGTCTAAAGTTACCAGCCAAGCATTCTCGCCCAGCATGGGCAGAAACTGCTGCAAAGTCAGCATTTTGAATTTTGGAATGTCCAGGTATGTGTTCAAAATCGATAAATCCAGTATGGGCCACCAGGCCTTGTCCTTTCTAGGTACCAAGAACAGTCGAGTAAAAACCTTCTCCTTTTTCCTGTTCTGGTACTGTCTGAATGGCCCCCATATCCATGAGGGATGCAACCTGATTCTGTGCCTCTGTCCATTGATTTTTTGGCAGATCTGGCCAACCATTTGCAACTGGCAGAGTGTGGAAATGGAATTTGTATCGCTGTGATACGATGTTTAGTACCCAATTGTCCTGGGTTATTAACTGCCAATTTTGAGCAAAAAGTGCTACTTTTCCCCCATGGGTGCTGCCAAAAGATAAGTGCTTGGTGTAAGCAGAGGGAAGTCATTGGGATTGCTTTCTGTATGTTTGCGCTTTATCTCCCCCAGATTTGGTGGTGGAAGCGCCCCATTGCTTTGACCTGTATGAATCTTGCACCTGGTATCTGGAATCCTTAGGGCATCTGGATTTACCCCTTTGAGCTCTGTCTGACACAGGGAAGGACCAATTCTTTGTAGTCCAGTGTCTACTGAATCTTGGTGGCTGCACTTGTAAGAAGTCTTTAACAGTTTGCATACACTTAGCTTTGTCTTCCATTTTCTTTAAAACCTCTTCTGCCTTAATACCAAACAGAGAATCATGCTGTAAAGGTGCATCTAGCAATTTAGCTTTAACATGATCAGGCAAATTTTGTTCCTTTAACCAGGCATGCCTCCTAATCACAGATCCAATAACTGCGTCCCTGCAGGAGGCCTCTAAGGCAGTAGTGTCCAACCCATGGCCCATATGTGGACCTCAGAGCTCTTTCATGCGGCCCACGACCCTTAAGTTCAAATTTTACTTTTTTTCCCGTTTTTTTATGCCTGCGTCCTTTAGCTGGTGTGCGCTTAAAGAGAATTTTAGTAATATATTCATATAATTCAAAATTGCTGTCCATTGGCACATGTAGGGAAGAGTCCAAAAGTGGATGTGGTAGAACTTGAGGGAAAAAAACTCCTTCAGCAGTTCAGCACTTTCAGGGTGAGAGGGTTTGCACTTAAAGATTGTGTGGAGTTTCTAGAACGGCCCATACACTTCATTCAAGTTTAGTAAGTCTCTCTTCTTACTTCGTTTTTAAGATAAGGAAGAAACACGATCTTCCTGAATAAGAGTGGTTTCCCATTAGTTTTAAGCATATGCCTGGAATGCATCACCAGCTTGGGATCATAAATGAGTCAATGATCTTCCTGAACAAGAGTGTTTTCCCGTCAGTTTTAAGCATATGCCCAGAATGCAGCATCTGCCTGAGATCATAATTGAGTCTTGGACATCTGTTAACATGAATGTGGCAACTGTTGACTGGACAAACCAGATTGTGAATGGGAGGAAATAAGCTGATAGATAAATTCAGATAATTATTGACATTATCCAGTTGAGACAAGTATGTGGGGAGTAAGAAGAGAGTAGAACATCCTTGCTAGAGGAAATGAGCATGCAGAAATAATATTGGGGGGGGGGGTGGTTTTAATATTTTATTTATTTTGATAGACCAAATAGAAGAGAGAGAGGGTAGTGTACTGGTTACTGACAGAACTAAGCAGAACAGAGAGAGCAAGACACTTATCCTGAATGTTAGTAAGGAAGAAGAGAGGCTAGGGTGAGTAGAGAAGTGACATTTTATGTGAGGCCCTGAAATTAGGAGAGAAGGTAAGTTTATTATTGACAGGTTTTAACCAGCTAAAGTTTTGATCACCTAACAGAATAAAGTGATTTTTTGACCCATGGGTAGAACTTGCCAGAGACTGCGTTCCTATTTTATATTACATTTTCTTGTCCTCCAACTTTTCTTGCTAGGACTACTCTAGAAAATTCCTGCATTACTGTGACTCGAAGAATTCAAACTAACCACCAAAAACTAAAAACAACTTGTGACACTGCTGTATTGTCCAGCATTATATATGTTCAAGACTTATCTGTGGTTTGTTGCTCTTCAATTTGGAGACATGTATAGGCAATTGTAGTTTTGGATAACACTGTTAAGAAAAGTTACAAACACAAACCATGCAGTAGGAAGAAATAAAAAAATGACATAAAGATGCCTTTGTTGAATTAGTTTCTAAAATTCACTTTTCAGTTGTAGCCAACAGTCTCTATATACATTTGTAGACATAAACTAGAGGACAGGATCTCACTTTGTGTCACTCTGAGCCTCCCTCAATAAACAGGAAAGTCCTCAAGTCTTGTCTAGATACCTGGAAACAGTCATATGCTAACACTGTACCGAAGCAAGCTATTGCCATCCCTATCACACTCAAAGTAAATAGAACTTGGTTATTTTATTGTTCTTTTGTTACTGAGTTGCCATCAGATGCACATATTTGTTAAATATTAGTATTCTTTCTTTAATCTGCTACTACATAAAACAATGATGAATATTCAAACTTTTTAAGTATACAAACTTCTCAGACATGCTTGATCCTTCCTTGAATCAAGCCTGGACTTCCTTGGGGAGGCTGGCCTCATTTGAGAAATGCTGAACTAGGGGATATCCAACACCTGTAAATAAATCATGTATGGCTTCTTTCACCTACCTACAGTGACAAGGGATTATGAAAACAAGAAAAAAATGTGTAGCTTGAATATAAGTGTAAAGAGTTTGTCATGTGTTACAAGAAAAATAGGTGGCAAAATAGAGGGTTATTGATGCGCAGAATAGCATACCAAATATTCTAAAAGGAAGTAAATATCTATTGGAAGCATAGCTAGGCTGTGGTGAACTGGGCAAAGATATCAGGAGTTATGCTTGGGAGATGGCCATTCAGTAGTCAGTGCACTGCTGGCATTCAGAAATGAATTCTGATAGCATATTAGCAGTCATGGTTGATATGCTTTAGTGGTCAATGTTATACATACATACCTACCTACCTGCAAATATTTCAAGCACAGGCATTAATGCCCTTCTGGCCTGCCAGTATACCAAAGTGGTTGTTCCCATAACATGTGTACAGGTTATTTTTAAAAATATGTAAACTAGTGCTTGCTTATTAGACAGAATTTAGATTATAGATAATTATATGAGTTTTTTGAGTATTTTTTGTTTTAGTTATGCACATTTTTAACTTATTTACCATATTTTATATTAAGAAAAGAAAAAAATGTTTTTTGTTATTAATTAGATGTAAAGATTGTATGTAGGCAGTAATGATGGATTTGATTTAACAATGGTACAACTGTATCTAACTCTTTTTAGGGAAGGGGATACATAATTACTAATTTAATTGTGACTGGATTAATTTTTATTTAAAATGGTGGCTTTTTATTGTTAATTTATCTGAAGACGTTAATGCTTTATGAACAAAAGCAGTACGCTAACAAAGTGTTTTACTTTGATTTACGGGTGAGGATTTTCTGAGGTCATTTCTTTATTACCTTCTACATATGAATTGCTCTTTGATCGCATTCTAGCTGTTCCGTCATAAAGTACAGTTGTGTACCTACCATAAATGTAGATGTTCGAGTGTATTCACTGTTGCAGTCATTACACTTGGGTTATCCTGCTGGCAGGCTACCCGTAGTCGGCCTGAATTCCAAAGTCCTGGTCCGGTGTCAGTTGCTGTCACCTCTTCCCTGAGGTCAGTGCGCCAGTGGTATATAAGATGCACCCGACGCCATTTTCTTCAGTTTTTCTTGCCCCAGATGTCAGGTGCCCCCAAGAAGGTAGGCAATACATATTGGTTATAAAAACATACACTAAAATAAAACAATACCTTCATCTACAAGCAAATACACCACATAGGGTTGTATAGGATAGAGAAGTATAGATAAGTCCCAGCAAGGAAAGGGGGATGGAGGGAGGGAGGGTAACCTAGACTGCAACAGTGAATACACGCGAACATCTGCATTTATGGTAGGTACACAACTGTACTATGTTCGTGTTTCTCTGTTGAAGTCATTACACTTGAGTTGATCCCAAAGCTGAGGTAGGGCGACTGGGTCTAAATAGGATTCGGAGTGGCCATGAAGCCCTGCAGAACTGCAGTGGCAAAGCCTGCTCTGGATTTAGAGTAAAGGGGTAAGTGATAATGCTTGGTAAAAGTGTGCACTGAACTCCAAGTTGCAGCCTCCAAAATTTCCTTGGTTGGTACTCCTCTGAGAAAGGCTGCTGAAGTGGTTGCTGCCCTGGTAGAATGTGGCCTAATATTCTTAGGCACTGATTTGCCATGCTGTGCATAGCAGAAACAAATGCAGTGTCCTATCCATTTTGAAATAGTCTGCTTTGAAATAGCCTTTCCTTGTGATCCTGCAGCATATGCTACAAACAGTTGCTCAGTTTTTCTGAAAGCTTTTGTTTTGTCCAAGTAGAAGCATAGCTGCCTGTGTATGTCCAAAGAGTGCAGACGTCTCTCCCCTTTATTCTGGGGATTTGGATAAAATGTTGGCAAATGAATGGTTTGGTTAAGAGCCACACTGGATACTACCTTTGGCATAAATGTTGGGTTTATCCTTAGAGAAACCATGTCCGGATGAAAAATGATAAAGGGTTCCACGGCCATTAATGCCTGTAACTCAGACTCTTCCTGCTGAAGTTATTGCTAGGAGCAGAACAGTTTTCTATGATAAGAATTTTATATCAGCTGTATTGGCTGGCTCAAAAGGAGGCAGTGTGAGCTTTTCCAAGACAAAGTTGAGGTCCCATGTAGGTATTGGTGCTTTCCTTGGGGGTCTTATGTTTTTTGCCCCTTTGAGGTACTGTCTTAGCAGTGGAGGTGAGAAAATAGGAGGTTCCGTATTGTAATGATCTGAAATGGCAGAGGCATGGATTTTAATTAATGAGAAGGATAGGCCTTTGTCCAGCATCTGTTAGATATTGTAAAATCTGAGGAATATTTAGAACAAGTGCTTCAAGTCCTTGTGCCTGGTTCCAAGCACAGAATCTCTTCCATTTTTCTGCATAAGATTTCCTGGTGCTACGCCTCCTGGCTTCCAAAATGACATCCATAACAGCTTTAGAGAGAGGTGTGTTCTGAATGACTATATTATTTGCCATGCAGCCAGATTTAAGGTTATGAGTTGGCTGTGCAGGATCTGATTGTTTTGTTGAGTCAGAAGATGAGGAATTTGATGTAAAGTCCAGGCTGGGCCTTGAGACAAGCTCTTTAGGACTGGGTACCAGTGCTGCCGTGGCCAGTCTGGGGCAATCAGAATCATTTTTGGCTTCTCTTGTCTGACTTTTAGGAGTACCTTGGGGAGGAGAGGCAGTGGTGGAAAGGCATAAACTGTTAGGGTTTTCCAGCTGAATGATAGAGCATCCACTTTCTATGCTTGTGAGTGTTAAGTCCTTGTGCAGAATCTCTGTAGTTGGCAGTTGTGAGGGGAGGCAAAAGGATCTATGTCCGGGCATCCCCATTTCCTTGTTATCATGCTGAAGACCTGTGGATCTAGTTTCCACTCGTGAGGGTCTATGAGGTTTCTGCTTAGTTCGTCTGCCAGAGTATTTTTCTTTCCTGGCAGGAATTGTGCCCGCAGATGTACTTGATAGGTCAGTGCTGTGTTCCACAAAGTCATGGTTTGCCTGCAGAGGGGGGTAGGAATGCGTGCCGCCTTGCTTGTTTATGTACCACATAACTGCAGTATTGTCTGCCTTTAGCAATAGTTGTTCTGGATGTAGTAGATCCTTGAAGGCTGTCAGGTCATTCTGTACAGCTAGCATCCCTTTTTGATCGATATGAAGATGCATTTGGTCTGCGGGCCACGTGCCCTGAATACATTTTCCTGCCATGTGTGCCCCCCAGGCATAATCCGATGCATCTACTGTTAGTGTCTGCCTGGCTGTGGGTAAAGTGAAAGGCTGTCCCTTGTGGTGACAGGCTAGTGCTCACCATCGAAACTCCTGTTGCAGGCAGGGGATAAGAGTTATTGTTTTCAGGCTGTGGCAATGTTGAGTCCAAACACTTTTTAGATACCATTGTAGCTTCCTCATATGCAGTCTTGCATATGGAATTAGCAGGATGCAGGATGCCATGAAGCCCAAAGCCTGCAGAATTTTTCTTGCAGATAACTGGGTCTTTGTTGCCATCATTTGAAAGTAATGAGTCAGTTGCCTTTGCTTGTCTGGCGTGAGATAAGCCATCTGGTCAGTTGTATTTAAGCTTGCACCCAGGAATATTAACTCTTGAGAGGGCACTAGTTTTGATTTATTTTCGTTTACTGTGTACCCTAGGCAAATTATTAATCTTTTTACAAATGCCAGATGCTTTAGTAGAATGTCCTTGCTCTCTGCTTGAATAAGGCAGTCGTCCAAGTAGGGATATATTTGAATTCCTTTTTGTCTGCAAAATGCAATTACTGGTGTCAGACATTTTGTGGAGACCCTGGGCGCAGTAGATAAGCCAAAGGGCAGTGCAGAGAACCTGTAACCCTGAGAAACAATATTCAGAACTCATTTGTCCTGGGTGATCATGTGCCAGTTTTGTGAGAAAAGTGCAAATCCCCCCCCCCCCCCCAAGGGTGCTGCCAAAAGGTAAGTGCTTGGTATTTGTAGAGGAACGTCATTGGGACTGTTTCCTACAAGGTTCTGATTTGTCTTCTCCGCCTTTGGGGGCTGAAGCACCCCATTGTTTAGGTCTGTATGAGCCTTGGGGCTGAGATCTGCCTCTTTGTGGCCTGTCTGACACTGGAAAGGACCAATTTTTAGGTGGCCAGTTCCTGCTAAACCTAGGTGGCTGAACCTGTAAGAAATCTTTTACTGTCTGCATTGATTTTGCTTTATCCTCCATTTTCTTTAACACCTCTCCTGCCTTAACACCAAACAAAGTATCATGCTGTAATGGAACATCCAATAATTTTGCTTTAACATGATCAGGTAAACTCTGTTCTTTTAACCAAGCATGCCTTCGAATGACAGAACATATAACTGCGGCTCTGCATTGCAAAGTATGCTTTCCCACTTGTTCAGCTACATGCAATAAATCCTGCATTTCCTTGTTCTCAGGACATTCAGAGCTTGTAAGCATTTTCTGTTTTAGCAAAGACATTACGTATTGTTGATATTTAAGCATGTGAAACTGGCAGTTTAAAGCCCTTACAGAGGTGTAAACTTTCTTCAACCATCTGTGCAGTGCTCTAGAATCCCTATCAGAGGGAACATAGTTTTTTGCAGTGGAAGCCTTGACCCCTTTGGGACCCTGAGAAATAGTTTCTGGATCAGCAGCAGGGTTTTTATAAAAAAATTTATGAGAATCTGGAACCCTGTAGTACCTATCTGGCTTAACTGGTGCAGGGGGTAAAGAATCAGGAGTCAAACTGGATTCAGAAAAAACATCAACAATATCTAGTACAGGGGGGATAGCAAGAGGCCTGAGCTGAGGCAATAAAAGAAAGTCTTTGAGCCTTTTCTTGGATTCTGAATAATCCTGGCTCTCCCAATGAAAATGTTCCCTCATGTTGTGTAGGGTTTCCCCAAAAGAGTAGTCCTCAGGAGGAGAGGCTGAAGGGATAGATTCTTCAGCATCAGAGTCCTCATAGGGAGGAAGAGAATATCCCTGTTCTGAAGAGGACTCAGAAGAAATAGAAACCTGGTCAGAGAAGTCATAATCAGTGTCTTGCCTAGGCCTTTTATCAGGAGGGGGATGGGGACCCCTGATCAAAGTAATTAGGTCCTCTGCCATTTTGAGCATGTTTCTTTGGCATGGATGACTGTTCAGGAGAATGCTGTACTTGTTTCTTTGTCTTTAAAGGTGTTTTAGACTTTGCCTTGGCTGTTGAAGTGGTCTTGATAGTAAGCTGTGTAGGTCTAAAAACACCCTCAGACGCCGATGCCTGCTTAGCGGCTCCAGACCCATCTGAAGGAAATGTTTCCGTAGGCCCAATACCTTGAGTTTCCAGAGGCCTAGCTGTCTCCACATGGGAGTCGGAGGCAGCCTGTGGCTCTGAGGTAGCAGGTGTCAGGGGCTGCGAAAGCACCTCACTGAAAACCGGCAACTGGCCTAGAAGAGGCTTCATCGTCGGTTTTGGACCTCAGATGCCTGTCTTTTTCTTTGTCCTTGCACTTTTTATGGACTTCGGTCATCTGTTGTTATGACGGCATTATATAGTTAAACCTTCAGCCAAAGTAATGTAAAGCAAAATCGAACAGACGCTTAATAGTGCGTTGGTTGAATCTAGCACAAAACAGACAACTAGCAATGTTGTGGTCAGGGCCTAGGCAAGGAATACAGTAAGAATGAAAATCCTTATGAGCTATTTGCTTCCCACAAGAAATACAATTAACTTTTACTGACATTGGTCTGGAGCAAGAAAAAGTTTCCCCAATGGGGTACTTAGCTTTATTGAAGACTTCGGATCTGAAATTCAATTTCGAATATCTCAGGAGTCGGCCGACTAGCACTTGCAAACTGCTTTTGCTTCGGGCACCGCGCGGCAAGAAAGACTGAAGAAAATAGCGTCGGCTGCATCTTATATACCCCTGGCACACTGATGTCAGGGAAGAGGCGACAGCAACAGACGCCGGACCAGGACTTTGGAATTCAGGCCGACTGCAGGTAGCCTGCCAGCAGGATAACCCAAGTGTAATGACTGCAACAGTGAAACAATGATCATCATCGTTCATATTAAGCCTAACCACTCTCATCGTTTGGCCTCTGCATATGTTTGAAAACATAAGAGTGATACATGTATTGGATAAAAGCTTTGTTTTCTTCTAAATTGCTTTGCAGCAGGATCTTTTTTTTTTCTTGTGCTGCAGTGGTGCAGCAGTTAGCATTTACCTCATAGCGAGAGGTTCTTCAGTTCAATCTTTGACTAGGGAGCCTTCTTTGGCTGTAGTGTAGACATCCTGTCTTCTCGGTGAGATAAACACAATCATAAAACAATTTACTTATTTTCTTAGCATTTGCAAATTAACTCTGTATGTTCCAACTTCTACCATTAAAGCACACATCTGCACATGTATACAGTTATTATACACATTTCTGCTCTTTTCCAGCAGGGTACACTGTGGTTACATTCTTGAAGCTCAAGACAGAACATACAGTTCAACACACACTTCTGCACCAATAGTTTAATATACACACATGTATAGTTTTCTTATATTTGTAAGACAAGCATACGAATCATATTAATATTCACAAATGACATGTAGAATATGTACAAAATAACATCTAGCTGGGCTGGCAACCTCACAGCCGCTTTCCCCAAAAGGGATGATGATACATTTGTTTGCATTCGGCTTGCGGTCATATTAATATTCACAAATGACACGTAGAATTATGTACAAAATAACACCTAGCTGGGCTGGCAGCCTCACAGTCGCTTTCCCCAAAAGGGATGATGATACATTTGTTGGCATTCAGCTTGCAGTCATGTTTCTGGCACCACTCATTTGTTTGGGTGAGACCCTCTTATTCAGAATTGTTTTAAGTCAGTGATGTGAATTCTTTACTTTATTGCAAATTTGTTGACTTATTTTTGTGGATTGTAGGACTGCTAATGTTGACATTTTACGTACTTGGACTGCTGGAGTGGTTTTCCTAGTGTGAATTGGTAGTACTGTAGTGAATTAATGACAGTGTCAGACTGTGCCAGTTTTTTTCATTGCAAGTGAATGAGTTTTCTTGGGTAGCATGCAAAGTAAACCGTGTTTAACTTGATGGCACAGCTCTGATTATGTCATTGAAAGCAACCATTGTTGTAGCAGTAAAAAAACTGTTGATTACATGCTAACCATACATGTTCATAGCTCTATCGCAGTCCATCTGAATTTCATAAATTATATGAAGAACTTTTCAAAACGCCCAGTATTACTGGCACAAAGTACAGACCAACAGTCACAGTAAATGTGCTTTACATGCAATGGCTGTTTTGAAAACTAATGGCATTAGTACTACAAATGAAACAAAGTGCCTCATTGGCCCTCCTCAAATGCAAACTGGATGGGTAACTGTAAATTCACCGCAGGGATATTTTTGTGTTATGTTGCAGATGTAAAATGCTCCCTCCAACACCATTAACATATACTACAACTACAGATAGTTTTAATTTCCTTATTTTTTAATGTAAATTGTTAGCCATTGTTTTAAAAATTATAAATATAACTAGGAATAAAGTAGTTAATAGTTACTCCTTTTTTACTTTAAGGCATGGCTTCTGCATCCTGTCAAGTAAAGCCAGTATGAAAAGAGAAATAGCAGATGAAAGGAGAGTCTTTCAGGAAAAATGGACTGATGAGTACTTCTATGTTGAATCTAACAATAAAGCACTTTGCTTACTATGCAGAGAAGTGGTAGCTGTTTTCAAGGACTACAATTTGAAAAGGCATTATATTCAAATGCACCCCAAATTAAATGAATTGCAAGGAGTGGGCCATAGAAAATATCAGAATTAAAAAAAAAAAATCTTACATTCCAACAACAGCTGTTTCGAAAATCAGCTACTCAGCCAGATTCTTTACTGAAGGCAAGTTATGTTGTAGCAAATTTAATTGCAAAGAAATCCAAGCCATTTGCCGATGGTGAATTTGTTAAAGAATGCCTTGAAAGTGTAGCAGACATAATTTGCCCTGAAAAAAATCAGAATTTTCTAAAATCAGTTTATCACACCAGACAATCGCAAGGCATGTGGTAGATATAGCCAAATCTATTGAAAATACTTTGGAATCTCAGTGTGCAACTTTCAAGTTTTACTCCACAGCTTTGGATGACAGCACTGATGTTACAGATACAGTACAACTTGCCATACTTATTCGTGGTGCTGACAACGATTTCAGTATTACTGAAGAACTGGCCTGTCTGGTTCCACTGAAAGACACAACAAAGTCTGTTGATCTGTACAAGGCAGTAAAAAAAACACTGGCAAGATTTTCCTTGACCACTGAAAACCTGTCTGGCATAGTAACTGATGGTGCTCCAGCTATGGTTGGAAAGAAGGAAGGACTAACAACACTGATGGAAGAAGATGCAAAACAGATCAGTAATGTGCGTTTCATGAAGTACCACTGCATTATACATCAAGAAAATTTGTGTGCACAGACTTTAAAAATGGAAAATGTTATGAATGTTATTAAAACAAAAAATATATAAGATCCAGAGGATTAAATCACCACCAGTTTCTGAATACTTTGGAAACTAGCTATGGAGACATTGTGTACTTTACTGCAGTGAGGTGGTTAAGTCACGGAAAAATGCGGAAATGTTTCTATGATTTAAGAAATGAAATTAAGTCCTTTATGCAGTCAAAAGGAAAGCCTGCAACTGAATTTGAAAATGCTAACTGGATGGCTGATTTAGCCTTCTTAGTAGATATCAGTACTCATTTAAACAACCTGAACCTGCGCCTCCAAGGTGAAAATCTACTAATAAATTACTTGTTTCAAACAGTGACGGCATTTGAAGTGAAACTAAAATGATGGAACTGTCAGATTAAGAACAATAACTTAATTCACTTTGAAACAGTCTGAGCAAAACCACAAATACTGAAAAATATGCAACATTACTTAATAGTTTATCACAGGACTTTGAGAGTAGATTTCAAGATTCTAGAAAACACCAACAACAGTTCAGTATATTTGCTACTCCATTCTCTGTTGACATCAACATGTTGCTTGCACATGGAATGCATAGAGTTGCAGTCAGATATGCAACTTAGAGAAATTTCTGCAAGTGTCTTTACTGGACTTTTATAAATTATACCTGCCTAAAGAAAAATATCAGTCACTTCACGAGCATGCCCTGTTCATGACATCTCTGTTGGGGAGTACATACATTTGCAAACAATTTTTTTTCTCGTATGAAATATACAAAAAATAAAATCAGAACAAAAATTTCAGACGAGCACCTTGAAAATACTCTTTGCATCGCCACTACCTCCATCAAAACCAACATAGATGCACTGGTATCAAAACGACAGGCTCAGTACTCACATTAAAAAGGTTATGCTCATAATGTTTGTTTACTACACAAAAGAACAATTCTGACTTCACAGCCTGAACCTCCTGATATAGAAACTAAGTATAACAAGACCTATGACCAATATGTTTGAATTCTGCAAAGGTCTGTGCCTGGCTGCACCCTTGTGAAAAGGTTTCATGAATAAACATTGCTACTACTAATAAAGTCAGTTATTTGTTGAAATTTGTGAAAAGTGAACACTGGAATACCCCCTTCAAATATTTGGGAAACGACTCAAGTTGGGAGGGTTTGAGTCTCACAAAGGATAACTGGCTAGGCTTAAAATGGCTCGCAAGGGCAATTAGCTTAGTACTAACCTATGATCCTTATAGTGAGCTAAGAAGTACAAAAAGGTGTCATCTGATGCTGCTATGCCTCACTGGGTGATCTGTACAAGTCATCAGCTAGAAATGTGCCTTTTCAAAGGGGTGCTCAGTTTGAGAATACCACTGATGAACCTTCTTTCATCTTCAGACCAGCCTGACCAGACAGCAGTGCAAAAGCAAGAAATATTGCCAGTGCCATATTGCAGGGACAGATTCCAAAGCTAGGAACAGAAGAATACATGAGTGCTTTGGACAACATAAGGACATGATGGAAGACATGGATATCTTTAAGAAACCAGCAAAATCAGAGGTATGATTTCATACAAATTGAAGGGTTCGTTTTTTTTTTTTTTTTTTTACAAATAAACTAAGATGTTAAGAGTTAATTGTTATTTTAAGAATTAGAATGCAAATTTGAATTTGACGGCAAATATTATGCATTTATTCATTGTTCAAATTCACCTACAATACAGCCAGGGGGTCGACTTTGGTCACCCGCGACAGCGATAGTTAACTATATGATATATTTTACATGCGGCCCCAAAACAATTTCTGTTGACTCAATGCGGCCCCTGCAAGTGAAAAAGTTGCACACCTCTGCTCTAAGGAATCAAAACCACATTGCAAAGTATGCTTTCCAACTTGTTCAGCTGCATGCAATAATTCCTGCAATTCTTTATTTTATGCACATTCTGAAAACATCATTTTCTGTTTCAGCAATCCCATAACATGTTGTTAGTACTTAAGCATATCAAATTGACAGTTTAAGGACCTGATTGCCAAGGTTGCAGATGTATAAACCTTTTTCTCCCATCTGTCAAGTGCCCTTGAATCTGTCAGAGGGGGTAGGATTTTTTGCTGTTGAGGCCTTAACTCCCTTTGGACCCTGTGAAATAGTTTCAGGGTCAGCAGCAGGGTTTCTAAACAAAAATTTATGTGAGTCAGGGACCCTGTAATATCTGTCAGGCTTCCCGGGAGCCAGAGGTAAGGAGTCAGGGGTCAAGCTTGACTCCGAAAACACATCAACCACAATGTCTAAGACAGGGGGAATGGCTAAACGCCTGTGCTGAGAGAGGAGGAAATCCGAGATCCTCTTTTTTGATTGTGAGAAGTCTTGATTCTCCCAATGAAAATGCTCCCTCAAAGTAGGCAAGGTTTCTCCAAATGAATAATCCTCAGGAGGTGATGCAGATGGAATAGACTCCTCAGCATCAGAATCCTCATAGGGAGATCTAGATAATTCCTGATCAGAAGAAATAGAAACCTGATCAGAAGATTCATAATCAGTGTCTTGCCTAGGCTTCTTATCTGGAGGGGGATGGGTGCCCCTGATCAAGGTAATAAGGTCTTCGGCCATTTTGATCATCTGTTTTTTAGGCATAGAGGCCTGTGCACATGGCTCATGCATCAGTTTTTTTAGTTTTAGAAGTTGCTTTTGTCTTTGGCTTTGCAGCTGTCGTTGGTTTGATATAAAAATGTTGAGGTCTGAATACACCCCTCAGAAGCCGGTGCCTGAGCAGCGGCTCTGAACCCATCCGTCGGTCCAATACCTTGAGTATCTTGCGGCATGCCGGACTCCACATGGGTGTTGGTAGAGGCCTGCGACTTGAAGGTAGCAGGTGTTTGAGACCTTGGATTTTCCTGGTCAGGAACCTCTGTGGTTTCTCCAACTGCTGCATGTACTTGGCAAGGTACATACTGAAGGGGGCATTGTATTTGATAATGGGTCTGATAAGGGAGTACAGGGATGTTAAGACCTCATTGTTCCTGGATGAAATACCCTTACTTATGAGGTGGGCCATGTAGAAAGCCTTTCGTACAACAGAGGCAACATGGTCAAAAGTCAGGTTGCTATTAACCTGGGTGCCAAAGTCCCTCAGGGCTAAGTGCGTGCTTAGTATGATGTTAATGTGATAATTAGTAAGAACACCATTTTCCCCAAATGGGATAATGATACATTTCTAGGCATTCAGTTTGAGGCCATGCTTCTGACACCAGTCATTAGTTTGGTTAAGGCCCTCTTGGAGGATGTTCACATCACTAGGGGAATTTATAACAGTCCTCAGCTTGCAATCCTCTACAAACTTGGTCACCCACAGACCACTGGCTTTGGCTTGCACCTCAGAAAAAGTATATCCCAAACAGTAGAGGCCCCAGGATCGATCCATGGAGTACGGCACTTGTTACGGGTCTACTACTAGAGGTGGCTTCCCTATTTTGACTGAGTGGGTTCCATCAGTAAGCCAGTTAGCTATACATCTGGTAACGGCCTAGCTGGGAGAGTTTATCTGTTATGCCCAAGTGGGGAATAGTTTCAAAGGCTTTGGCTAGGTCAAGGTAGGCAGTGTGCACCATCTTACCCTCATCTACGGCTTTGGTGACTGCTTCGAAGAAGGTGACCAAGTTTTAACAGGCATGATCTCCCTTTGACAAAACCAAACTGTGTGGAATCAAGCATTTGTGAAGGTTGCCAGTGTCCATGTTTATAAGGTCCATGATAATGCATTCCATGGCCTTGCAGATCAGGCTAGTTAGGCTGATGGGCCTATAACTGCCTGGGTCGGTGGGCTCTCAATCTTTTTGCAGAGGGGTGACAATGGCTGTTCTCCATTCTGCTGGGATGAAGCTGGTGCACATGCTTTGGTTGAATAGGGTGCCTAGTGGTGTTGAGCTCTTGCCAGAGTTCATATAGGACATTGCCGGGATGTTGTCAGGTCCCATGGAGGCTGTATTTTTTTTTTACCTTTGAGAGGGGATTAATAACCTGCTCCCTGGTGATGAAGGTAGGGTGGCAGGTGCTGGGGATGTCCTAGTTTACTGATGGGGGGGGGGTAAAGTTTTCACTGAACTTTGTCTGCCAGCAGGTTGTCTATATATGTGGCATTCTTGACCAGTTCAGACCAGATTTGGGAGTTACCTTTTGAGATTGCAGATGTGTGTGAAGGCAGCCTTGTGACTGTCCATAGCGGATGTGGCCAATGGATTTCACCAGTGACCTTATTTGCTTGTTCACACAAAGGAGAGATTGCTTCCAACTTGCACTTTCTTGGTCCTAGACATCATTTTTTTTCCTTTTTTTACAGTCTGTTTATTGCTGCTGTCCACCAGAGATTTATTCTTCCTTGAGGAAGATGATTTGGTCCTTTCAGGTATTGCCAAGTCCATGCAGCTATATAGGTTTTTGGTGTATGCTTGGACATTAGTGCTCGATTCAACTAAAGGGATGGTGGCTGCAAAGCTGCTCATACCTGCTCTCAGAAGGTTGTAGTCAGCTTGGGGGGGGGGGGGGGTCAGGGGAGATGTTGACTTCGCAAGTGATTGCTTTATGGTCAGCTCTTACCAAGGATGACGACACTGTAGGGGTGTTACAGTGGCTACTCATGTTGGTTAGTACCAGGTCCAGGATATTTTTGCCTCTTGTGGGGGGTGCCAACAACCTGATCCAATGCACTGGCATTGATGAAGTCAAGGAATCTCTGGGCATTTGTTTGAACTAGAATAGGTCTTCCACTCTATACTTGGGTATACAGTCACCCAGGATCAGGTAGAGGGTTGAAAAGAACGGCAAAGCAAATGATTCATGTGTTACTTTTTTTTTTTTTTGCTCAAATACCTAGTCTAAAATTTTGTAGTTTTGTTTTTTTTTTTTTTGGCGAGGCCTTCCATGCTTTGCATCTGATCATTTAACTTTAGTAGATTTATTCAACCAGGGTGCATGGCTGAGTTTTTTCTTTTGGTGCAAAGTGGAGCTAGACTATTAGTGTCCAAGAAAAGTTTGTTAAAGTGAATTACTGCTTTGTCTAGAGGAAGTGTTTAGTGTAGATCGGTTTAGTATATTAAACATTTATTAAAATTAGACTGCAAGAAGTTTTGTAATTTATATTCAATTTAAATTTATGGGGAAATTAATTTTATAAAGAATAGACAATATGAAAAAATGTAAATGGTAGAATCAAGATAGAAGCAATTGGAATGATACATTAAACGATTAATCCTTCAGAATGAGAAACTTGAAGATAAAGATGAGCAGCTGCCAAGTATTAAACGGGAGTACTTGAACACAAGAAGTTTGAAAGTTTTTTTGCATCACTCCAGAGCACAACACTATTAGTACAACTTGGGCAAGAGAAGAAAGAGGTGTTGCCAGACTTATGCAGCCTAAAACAGAGATGTACAAGATTTCAGAAATTCTACAAAAAGTTAACAAAAAAAAAGACCGGGGAAAATTGATTCCAACTATGCCTTTTGGGTTTATAACTACCTTGGGCAACTGAGGAAATAAGAGTTTGAGAGAATACAAATGAAGGCTTTTCTAATTCCAGAGAATGATGCAATCACCCATAAAACACACCAGACTTTGGTAAGTTACTTTGTATTTGCAATACTGCAGGACACAGACTGCAATTTCAACTCCTACACAGGAGCAGGATTAGTTTATTATGTGATAACAAATCTGCTTGGACTTTAAAAATATGTCTTTGTTGATTCGTGAAGCTTGGCTGGGCAAAGCCCATTTTCAGCAGAGGATAATGAGAAAACAAATGTGCCATGGTGGAGCCAAGTGAAAAAGTACAGTTGTGTACACCTACCATAAATGTAGATGTTAGAGTGTCTTCACTGTTGCAGTCATAACTGTAGGGTGTTCCTGCTGGCAGGCAGCCCGAGGTCGGCCAGAATTCCAAAGTCTGGGTCCAGTGTCGGCTGTACCAGCAAGTACCCTGACGTCAGAACGTAGAGGTATAAAGCTGACAGCCGACGCCATCTTCTCCAGCCTTTCTTGCCCCAGATGTCAGAAGCTCCCCAAAATAACCAAAAGGTGTCAAAAAGAAACACAAATACACCACAAAGGAAGAGGAAGATAGAACAAGCAAAAAATAAGAGGGGATAGGTGGGAGGGAAACACAGACTGCAACAGTGAAGACACTCTAATCTACATTTATGGTAGGTGTACACAACTGTACTATGTTCTTCGTGTTTCACTGTTGCAGTCATAACTGTAGGGTGGAATCCCAAAGCTGTGAATGAGGGAGGAGGTTATGCAGAATAAGGGGCAGCCAGAAGACCCTGCAAAACAGCAGAGGCAAAGCCTGCCCTAGACTTAGAATACAAAGGGAGATTATAGTGCTTAGAAAAAGAATGCACTGAACTCCAAGTGGCAGCTTCCAAAATGTCCTTGGTAGGAACTCCTCTGAGAAAAGCTGCTGAAGTGGCAGCTGCTCTAGTAGAATGACTTCTAACAGTACCTGGAATCTGTTTCCCAAAGTGAGAGAAACAAAACCTTATTCCATGAGCAATCCATTTGGAAATAGTTTGTTTAGAAATAGCCTTGCCTAGAGAACTGGAGGCATAAGAGATAAGCAACTGATCAGATTTTCTGAAATCTTTAGTTTTGTCCAGGTAAAATCGTAGTTGTCTGTGTACGTCCAATGAATGCAAAATCCTTTCCCCTTTGTTTTGAGGATTTGGAAAGAAAGTAGGAAGGTGAATATAGTCTGATTTAAAGCCACTTTAGAAATCACCTTAGGCATAAACGTAGGATTGGTCCTCAAGGCAACTCTGTCTTGGTGGAAAATAAGGTATGGTTCCACAGCCATGAGAGCTTGCAACTCTGACACCCTTCTGGCATACGTCAATGCTAATAAGATAGCTGTCTTCCAGGATAAGAACTTGATATCCGAAGCAGCAGCAGCAGGCTCAAAAGGAGGTAAAGTAAGTTTCTCCAAAACATAATTAAGATCCCAAGCAGGAACAGGAGGAGTTCTGGGAGGTCTTAAATTCTTAGCCCCTCTCAAGAATTGTCTCACCAGCTGGTGAGAAAAGATGGGAGGATCAGTGTTGAAATGAGCCGAGATAGCAGAAGCATGGATTTTGATGGAAGAAAAGGAGAGGTCTTTATGCAAAAGGTCTGAGAGATAAAGTAAAATGGAGGAAATATCAGGCAAAAGAGGATCAGAACCTCGATCCCGCATCCAAAAACAAAATCTTTTCCATTTAGAAGCATAGGATTTTCTAGTGCTAGGCCGCCTAGCTTCTAAAAGAACATCCAAAACTTGTTTGGGAAGAGCAGAAGGAATCAAAGGCCTTTGAAGAGCCAAGCTGCCAGGCATAGAGTCTTGATTTGAGAGTGTAGCATCTGACCCTGATGCTGGGACAGAAGAGAAGGAAACAGAGGCAGAATCCATGGAGGTTCCAAGAACAGGTGTCTTAAAGTTGGATACCAAAACTGCCGAGGCCAATTTGGAGCTATCAAAATGATAATCTTGGGTTTGTCCTGTTTTATTTTCAGTAACACCCGACGCAGAAGAGGAAGAGGGAAGGCATATCCCGAAAGATTCCTCCAGCTGAAAGACAGGGCATCCACTTTCCAAGCTGTTTTGTGGAAGGACCTGGTGCAAAAGAGAGGCAACTGATGATTGAGATGGGATGCAAACAGATCTGAGGACAACCACAAACTGCCGTAATCCTGCTGAATAAATTGGGGTCCAGCATCCATTCGTGAGGATCCAAAAGATTTCTGCTTAGGCTGTCTGCCAAGATATTCTGTTTTCCTGGAATGAATTGAGCTTGAAGATGCAGATTCAGAGATAGAGCTGTGTCCCATAAACTCATGGCTAGTCTGCAAAGGGAGTAAGAGTGAGAGCCCCCCTGCTTGTTTATGTACCACATGACTGTGGTATTGTCTGTACGAATCAGAAATGCCCTGGTTGCAAAAGATTCTGGAAGGCTAGAAGAGCATTTTGGACTGCCAACATTTCCTTCAAGTTGATGTGCCAGGGAAGATGCTTCTTTGTCCAAGAGCCCTGCTGGCAATTGTCTAGAAAATGAGCTCCCCAAGCATAATCCGAAGCGTCCGTGGTTATGATCTGAGAAGGATGAGGCAGACGAAAGGGATTCCCTTCATTTAAAGCACAAGTCCTGGACCACCAAAGGAACTCTTTTTGGAGGCAGGGAATCAAAGGAATCATTGTATCCAGACTGTGGTAATGCTGAGACCATACACTCTTTAGGTACCATTGAAGTTCTCATATGAAGCCTTGCATTTGGAATCAACAGGATGAAAGAAGCCATGTAGCCCAATGCCTGCAGGAATTTCCTTGCAGTGAGCAGAGTTAAAGTAGCCAAGGTTTTGAAAATTGATGCCAGTTGCACTTGCTTTTCTGGAGTAAGGAAGGCCCTTTGCAAGCTTGTGTTTAGAAGGGCTCCCAAAAAGATAATTTGTTGTGAAGGGATCAAATGTGACTTTTTTGTGTTCACTGAAAATCCCAGTAGTAGAAGACATTGAACGAACTGCAGATGTTGAAGTACAAGATCTTTGCTGTCCACCTGAATAAGGCAGTCGTCCAGATAAGGGTAAATTTGAATCCCTTGGAGTCTGCAATAAGCTACTACTGGAGCCAGACACTTGGTAAAGACTCTGGGCGCAGTAGATAAGCCAAAGGGCAGTACAGAGAATTGAAAGTGTCTCGAACCTGCCTTGAATCTGAGGCATTTTCTGCGTTCCTGTCTGATGGGAATGTGTAAGTAGGCTTCCATTAAGTCCAATGTCACCATCCAAGCATCCTGGGAGAGCATGGGAAGAAGTTGTTGCAGAGTAAGCATCTTGAATTTTGGAATTTCCAGAAATGCGTTTAATACTGAGAGGTCCAGAATAGGTCTCCATGAGTTTTGTTTTCTTGGGACCAGAAATAGTCTTGAGTAAAAATCTTTTCCCATCTCTGGAAGTGGAACAGGCTCTATGGCTCTCATGGCCAATAAAGCGTCCACTTGATTTAAGGCCTCTGACCATTGATGTTTTGGCAGATCTGGCCAACCGGAAGACCTTGGCAGAGTATGAAAGTGGAATTTGTAGCCTCTTAAAATTACGTCTAAAACCCATTTGTCCTGGGTAATGCGAGTCCAATTTTGGTAGGAGAGAAAGTTTTCCTCCGAGAGGGGCTTCCAGGCAAGGAGGACCTGCAGCCCAACAGAGAGTCATTGGGTCTGCTTCCTTTGTGATTGAGGTCTGTCTTCTCCCCTTCTAGGTGAAGAAGCAGTCCACTGTCTGGACCTGTAAGAGGCCTGAGCCTGCCCCCGACCTCTGGAGCATCTATATCTTCCCCTTTGAGGCCTGTCAGATGTGGGAAAGGACCAATTTTTGGGGGGCCAATTTCTAGAAAATCTAGGAGGCTGAACTTGTAAAAAATCTTTAACAGTCTGCATAGATTTTGCTTTTTCTTCCATCTTTTTAATAACCTCCTCAGCCTTGGATCCAAATAAAACATCATGCTGAACAGGGGCATCTAACAATTTAGCCTTAACTTGCTCAGGTAAATTCTGCTCACGAAGCCAAGCATGTCTCCTGATAACAGTACCGGAGGCTGCAGCCCTGCAAGAAGCCTCCAAGGCATCAAAACCACAATGTAAACTATGTTTGCTAACTTGTTCAGTTGCATGCAATACATCCTGTAATTCCTTGTCCTCTGCACATGCAGGAAGCTCTAATAGAAAGAGTAGCAGAAGTATAAACCTTTTTGCCCCACCTGTCCAAGGCACGAGAATCCTTTTCAGAGGGAATAGGATTTTTAGATGAAGCAGCCTTGGAACCCTGAGAAATAGTTTCAGGATCTGCAGAAGGGTTCTTAAAAATTTATGGGAATCAGGGACTCTGTAAAATCTATCAGGCTTAGAAGGAGCAGGCGGCAAGGAATCAGGATTCAGATTAGCTTCAGAAAAAGCATCATCCACAATATCAAGAACAGGAGGAATAGCCAAAGGTCTGTGTTGAGGGAGAAGGAGAAATTCCCCAAGTCTCTTCCTGGAAGCAGAATAATCCTGACCTTCCCAATGAAAATGCTCTCATCTCATGTAAGGTTTCCCCAAAAGAAAAATCTTCAGGGGGAGAGGCAGAGGGAATAGAGTCCTCTGCATCAGAATCCTCATGAGGAGGAAAAGAATAATCCTGGTTAGAGGAAGAGGCTGAAGACACAGAAGCCTGATCAGAGGAATCATAAGGAATATCCCGTCTAGGCCTCTTTTCAGGAGGAGGGTGAGAACCCCTAATCATTGTAAGTAAATCCTCAGCCATCCGTAATAATTGTTTCTGGTTCTTGGGAGCGGTATCCGAAGAAGCTTGAGAAGAAACCCTTGGTTTAACAGGAGTCTTTGACTTTGCCTTTCTTGTAATAGTGATATGAGAAGGCCTGAAAAAACCCTCAGAAGCCGGTACCTGCACAGCGGTTCCGGACCCATCTGAAGGAGCAACGTCCGAAGGTCCTGCAGCAGATAAAATACTAGGCCTAGTTGGCTCCCCATGGGAGTCCGTGTCAGCCATAGGTTCCGAAGTGGCGGACGACAGGGGCTGCAAAAGCACCTCACTGACGACCGTCGAACCCGAAGCTGGCTCCGGCTGCAAAGTATCCTGTTTGGACCTCGGAGGTCTATCCTTGTCCTTGCGTTTCTTTTGAATTCCGGTTGTCGGTAAAGTATCCGACGACATCCTATAATTGAATAGTCTACCAAATAATTCAAGGCCCAATCGTACCTACGCTTGATAGTGCGAGAATTAAACCTGGCACAGAACCGACAGCAAGAAACGTTGTGGTCAGGGCCTAAGCAAGGTAGACAGTAAGAGTGGAAATCTTTATGAGGTATTTGTTTTCCACACGATATACAATTATTAACTTTTTCTGACAACGGAGGAGCAAGAAAAAGGTTTCCCCAACGGGGTACTTAGCTTGAGAAGAGAAGTAGAAAACTTCGGACCGACGACAATCAAAGCACGTTGTCCTGAATGCGCCAACCAACAATTTGCGAGCCGCTTTCCACGGCAAGAAAGACTGGAGAAGATGGCGTCGGCTGTCAGCTTTATACCTCTACGTTCTGACGTCAGGGTACTTGCTGGTACAGCCGACGCCAGACCCAGACTTTGGAATTCTGGCCGACCTCGGGCTGCCTGCTGGCAGGAACACCCTACAGTTATGACTGCAACAGTGAAACACGAACATCTTCTCAGAAGTTACATTTCAAGAGACTATTACAAGACTGGTGCATATAATATTTACATCAATTAGTCTACACAATTCCACCTGTAAATTCTTAAAGAAGGGGATTGATACTTGTAGAACAGAGCATGTGCTGTAAGTTTAAGAGGCATTACAAAGTGAGGGCATATGCATATAGAGCACACATGCAGACAGTAGTACCATTTTGAAAGACTGAGTGTTAACATGTATGAGTGCAAGTCAGTTTTATAAATTTAAGTTAAGCCTCAATTCTGTGTTTGTATACAATAAAGCTGCCTGAACCAAACCCACAACTGTTCATCTGTTTTATCCTGACCAGATGAGCAACATGGTATCAGAACCAGGATAGTATGCGCGCAACTTCTTCAAACCATAAGGTGCAGAGTTAATGGTGATAGTACATTGAGCAGGCTAGGTGACTGTGCTCAATAAAAAAAAAAGGGCCAGAAAAACTTACAGGTAACCAAAGCTCACAAAGGATTTATTTTGTAAAGAAAGTGATAAAGTATTTGCAAAGCACATCAAATGGATGGCACAAAACACATTGATTAAACAAAAGATTTGAAACCATATTTGATAGAATTATCAGAAATACTTATGAACATGTTCAGTCACTTCAAATTTGCATAATTAGAAGTTATGTACTCACCATAACGTTCCATCTGAGTAGGTGACTTCATTCGGATGCAACCTGTGGGTATCGGATCCGATCTCGGATCCGAGCCGGCAATTCAAAAGCTTAGGCTCCGAGCTCCTAGCTCCTCCCTCTTACCCATAACCCCTTGCCAAGCCCTGACTGACCTCAGATTGAGTTTGCCTCAAATACTGACCACAGTATACTAAAACAGCATAAATACTCGCTCTAAAAGGTCAGGGGATGGAGAGGATGAGTTATCGAATGAAGTCACCTACTCAGATGGAACGTTATGGTGTACACAACTTCTAAATCTGAAGTAGGCAGACTTCATTCGTCTGCAACCTGTGGGACAGAGTCCCTAGCTACCTGAATCTTGGCGGTCATGGAAGGATGTTCCGAGCAATCATGAGCCAAAGGATGCTCTTCCTCTAGAAACAACATCCACCTTGTAATGAGAAATAAAAGTATGAGGCGAGGCCCAAGTAGCTGCCGCAGCAGATATCATCCAACAGAAACACCATAGCGGGACTTAAAGGCGGCTGACGTAGAAACTGCCCTAGTAGAATGAGCACGTAACCCTCTGAGGAGCAGGTCTGCCTGAAGTGTCATATGCCTGCAATATGCAATTAGCAATCCATTTAGACAGAGTGACTTTAGACACTGCTTTACCCAGAGCCAATTTAGCAAAGGCAGACCAACAGCTGATCTGATTTCCTGTGGCCAGCTGTCCTGTTAATATAAAAAGCGTAATTGTCTATGAACATCCAATGAATACAAATTGTATTCCCCTTTGTTTTAGATGCCGGGAAAAAGACAGGCAAATTGGGATTGGACTGGTTAATATTGGATTCAGAAGAGACCTTCGAGAAAGAAAAAGATGGATTGGTCCTGAGGCACACCCTATCAGGGAAGAAAGATAGGTAAAGGCGGTTTGACACAAAGAGCCTGAAGCTCAGACACCCCTTCTGGCTGAAGTGATAGCTTCTACCAGAAAGACAGTGCTTCAGTGAAAGGAATTTTAAATCAGCAGAAGCTGCAGGCTCGAAGAGGAGGAGCAGTGGGGCCTGCAGGTAACTAAAGACAAATCCAAAGGCTGATTTTAACCTCCTTGACTGGAGAGCCTTAATAAAAACTCCTTTGAGAAAGGATTGCATACATTTCGCTGTCACTGCAGGGAGCTGTGTCCTGTCCAATGTGATAATGCGATGATAGTCACCATGTGATTGTACTCTTTAATCGTGGAAAGAACTGGCCCCTGTTGATGAAAGAGGTCTGTTAGAAATTCTAGCACCGCATAAGAGATAGGTGCTGAAAAAGGATCCAATCGTTCTCTGCCCTGCCCATATAGAGAACCTCTTCCATTTACTCCGATAAACCTGTCTGAGTAGAAGGTTTATGAGCAGCCACCAAAATGGCTTTGAATCCGGTGAAGAGATACCGGAGTCTAAGTAAGGTTGGAATTGGAGCAGCCAAGCTGTCAACTTCAGGGTTCGCGAGATTGGGAACTGGCATTCCCAGAGGGAGAGAGATGAGATCCGAGAGTGGATCCAGAATCCATGGTGGATTGATTTCTGTGAGACCATCACGAAAAGGGAACCAAGGTTGTCGAGGCCAGAATGGGGCAATGAGAATCATTCTGCTCCCAAACTGTTTGGCTTTCTGCAGAAAAAACCTCTGCATCAGAGGAAGTGGAGGAAGGCATAAAGGAGACCGGGAGGCCAAGCCATGCACCAGAGCATCCTCGGAACTCCCCTGGGTGGGGAAGCAGAGCTTAAGAAATTTGTCGACGCATTTGGCGTTTGAGGGAGAAAACAAAAAAGCTGTTTTGTGGAAGGACCTGGTGCAAAAGAGAGGCAACTGATGATTGAGATGGGATGCAAACAGATCTGAGGACAACCACAAACTGCCGTAATCCTGCTGAATAAATTGGGGTCCAGCATCCATTCGTGAGGATCCAAAAGATTTCTGCTTAGGCTGTCTGCCAAGATATTCTGTTTTCCTGGAATGAATTGAGCTTGAAGATGCAGATTCAGAGATAGAGCTGTGTCCCATAAACTCATGGCTAGTCTGCAAAGGAGTAAGAGTGAGAGCCCCTGCTTGTTTATGTACCACATGACTGTGGTATTGTCTGTACGAATCAGAAATGCCCTGGTTGCAAAAGATTCTGGAAGGCTAGAAGAGCATTTTGGACTGCCAACATTTCCTTCAAGTTGATGTGCCAGGGAAGATGCTTCTTTGTCCAAGAGCCCTGCTGGCAATTGTCTAGAAAATGAGCTCCCCAAGCATAATCCGAGGCGTCCGTGGTTATGATCTGAGGAAAGGATGAGGCAGGCGAAAGGGATTCCTTCATTTAAAGCACAAGTCCTGGACCACCAAAGGAACTCTTTTGGAGGCAGGAATCAAAGGAATCATTGTATCCAGACTGTGGTAATGCTGAGACCATACACTCTTTAGGTACCATTGAAGTTCTCATATGAAGCCTTGCATTTGGAATCAACAGGATGCAAGAAGCCATGTAGCCCAATGCCTGCAGGAATTTCCTTGCAGTGAGCAGAGTTAAAGTAGCCAAGGTTTTGAAAATTGATGCCAGTTGCACTTGCTTTTCTGGAGTAAGGAAGGCCCTTTGCAAGCTTGTGTTTAGAAGGGCTCCCAAAAAGATAATTTGTTGTGAAGGGATCAAATGTGACTTTTTTGTGTTCACTGAAAATCCCAGTAGTAGAAGACATTAAACGAACTGCAGATGTTGAAGTACAAGATCTTTGCTGTCCACCTGAATAAGGCAGTCGTCCAGATAAGGGTAAATTTGAATCCCTTGGAGTCTGCAATAAGCTACTACTGGAGCCAGACACTTGGTAAAGACTCTGGGCGCAGTAGATAAGCCAAAGGGCAGTACAGAGAATTGAAAGTGTCTCGAACCTGCCTTGAATCTGAGGCATTTTCTGCGTTCCTGTCTGATGGGAATGTGTAAGTAGGCTTCCATTAAGTCCAATGTCACCATCCAAGCATCCTGGGAGAGCATGGGAAGAAGTTGCAGAGTAAGCATCTTGAATTTTGGAATTTCCAGAAATGCGTTTAATACTGAGAGGTCCAGAATAGGTCTCCATGAGTTTTGTTTTCTTGGGACCAGAAATAGTCTTGAGTAAAAGTCTTTTCCCATCTCTGGAAGTGGAACAGGCTCTATGGCTCTCATGGCAAATAAAGCGTCCACTTGATTTAAGGCCTCTGACCATTGATGTTTTGGCAGATCTGGCCAACCGGAAGACCTTGGCAGAGTATGAAAGTGGAATTTGTAGCCTCTTAAAATTACGTCTAAAACCCATTTGTCCTGGGTAATGCGAGTCCAATTTTGGTAGGAGAGAAAGTTTTCCTCCGAGAGGGGCTTCCAGGCAAGGAGGACCTGTAGCCCAACAGAGAGTCATTGGGTCTGCTTCCTTTGTGATTGAGGTCTGTCTTCTCCCCTTCTAGGTGAAGAAGCAGTCCACTGTCTGGACCTGTAAGAGGCCTGAGCCTGCCCCCGACCTCTGGAGCATCTATATCTTCCCCTTTGAGGCCTGTCAGATGTGGGAAAGGACCAATTTTTGGAGGGCCAATTTCTAGAAAATCTAGGAGGCTGAACTTGTAAAAAATCTTTAACAGTCTGCATAGATTTTGCTTTTTCTTCCATCTTTTTAATAACCTCCTCAGCCTTGGATCCAAATAAAACATCATGCTGAACAGGGGCATCTAACAATTTAGCCTTAACTTGCTCAGGTAAATTCTGCTCACGAAGCCAAGCATGTCTCCTGATAACAGTACCGGAGGCTGCAGCCCTGCAAGAAGCCTCCAAGGCATCAAAACCACAATGTAAACTATGTTTGCTAACTTGTTCAGTTGCATGCAATACATCCTGTAATTCCTTGTCCTCTGCACATGCAGGAAGCTCTAATAGAAAGAGTAGCAGAAGTATAAACCTTTTGCCCCACCTGTCCAAGGCACGAGAATCCTTTTCAGAGGGAATAGGATTTTTAGATGAAGCAGCCTTGGAACCCTGAGAAATAGTTTCAGGATCTGCAGAAGGGTTCTTAAAAATTTATGGGAATCAGGGACTCTGTAAAATCTATCAGGCTTAGAAGGAGCAGGCGGCAAGGAATCAGGATTCAGATTAGCTTCAGAAAAAGCATCATCCACAATATCAAGAACAGGAGGAATAGCCAAAGGTCTGTGTTGAGGGAGAAGGAGAAATTCCCCAAGTCTCTTCCTGGAAGCAGAATAATCCTGACCTTCCCAATGAAAATGCTCTCATCTCATGTAAGGTTTCCCCAAAAGAAAAATCTTCAGGGGGAGAGGCAGAGGGAATAGAGTCCTCTGCATCAGAATCCTCATGAGGAGGAAAAGAATAATCCTGGTTAGAGGAAGAGACTGAAGACACAGAAGCCTGATCAGAGGAATCATAAGGAATATCCCGTCTAGGCCTCTTTTCAGGAGGAGGGTGAGAACCCCTAATCATTGTAAGTAAATCCTCAGCCATCCGTAATAATTGTTTCTGGTTCTTGGGAGCGGTATCCGAAGAAGCTTGAGAAGAAACCCTTGGTTTAACAGGAGTCTTTGACTTTGCCTTTCTTGTAATAGTGATATGAGAAGGCCTGAAAAACCCCTCAGAAGCCAGTACCTGCACAGCGGTTCCGGACCCATCTGAAGGAGCAACGTCCGAAGGTCCTGCAGCAGATAAAATACTAGGCCTAGTTGGCTCCCCATGGGAGTCCGTGTCAGCCATAGGTTCCGAAGTGGCGGACGACAGGGGCTGCAAAAGCACCTCACTGACGACCGCCGAACCCGAAGCTGGCTCCGGCTGCAAAGTATCCTGTTTGGACCTCGGAGGTCTATCCTTGTCCTTGCGTTTCTTTTGAATTCCGGTTGTCGGTAAAGTATCCGACGACATCCTATAATTGAATAGTCTACCAAATAATTCAAGGCCCAATCGTACCTACGCTTGATAGTGCGAGAATTAAACCTGGCACAGAACCGACAGCAAGAAACGTCGTGGTCAGGGCCTAAGCAAGGTAGACAGTAAGAGTGGAAATCTTTATGAGGTATTTGTTTTCCACAGGATATACAATTATTAACTTTTCTGACACCGGAGGAGCAAGAAAAGGTTTCTAGCGGGTACTTAGCGAGAAGAGAAGTAGAAAACTTCGGACCGGCGACAATCAAAGCACGTTGTCCTGAATCGCCAACCAACAATTTGAGCCGCTTTCCACGGCAAGAAAGACTGGAGAAGATGGCGTCAGCTGTCAGCCTTATACCACTACGTTCTGACGTCAGGGTACTTGCTGGTACAGCAGACGCCAGACCCAGATTTTGGAATTCTGGCCGACCTTGGGCTGCCTGCTGGCAGGAACACCCTACAGTTATGACTGCAACAGTGAAACACGAACATCTTCTCCAGAAGTTACATTTCAAGAGACTATTACAAGACTGGTGCATATAATATTTACATCAATTAGTCTACACAATTCCACCTGTAAATTCTTAAAGAAGGGGATTGATACTTGTAGAACAGAGCATGTGCTGTAAGTTTAAGAGGCATTACAAAGTGAGGGCATATGCATATAGAGCACACATGCAGACAGTAGTACCATTTTGAAAGACAGTGTTAACATGTATGAGTGCAAGTCAGTTTTATAAATTTAAGTTAAGCCTCAATTCTGTGTTTGTATACAATAAAGCTGCCTGAACCAAACCCACAACTGTTCATCTGTTTTATCCTGACCAGATGAGCAACATGGTATCAGAACCAGGATAGTATGCGCGCAACTTCTTCAAACCATAAGGTGCAGAGTTAATGGTGATAGTACATTGAGCAGGCTAGGTGACTGTGCTCAATAAAAAAAAAAAAAAAGGGCCAGAAAAACTTACAGGTAACCAAAGCTCACAAAGGATTTATTTTGTAAAGAAAGTGATAAAGTATTTGCAAAGCACATCAAATGGATGGCACAAAACACATTGATTAAACAAAAGATTTGAAACCATGATATTTGATAGAATTATCAGAAATACTTATGAACATGTTCAGTCACTTCAAATTTGCATAACTAAAGTTATGGTAAGTACATAACTAAAAGTTGGAGCACAGGATCAGTTCCGTACCCAGCCTGCTAAGAATGAAAGTGAGAGGGACAGTACATATGGAACGTTATGGTGAGTACATACTTTATTCCCGCACAAACACTCTTCAATATTATGATCAAACACACGTCAAACTGGGTCAGTGAAATGCCTCTGCCATATCAACACACAGTAATAGACTCCTGGAATCGTGTGTAAACATGCATGTATATGCCAAAACTTGCAACTATGCTTAATAGACTGAAATAACTGTTCTTTGTAAAACAAGTTTCTGTAGCACAAAAACACTTGGAATCACTGTATGTTGTGAAACTACCCCTTAGTGCATGAAACACTTCAAAATGACTGCACTTTGTGAATGAACTGTACACAGCACAAGAAACTTCTCAAAATGGCTGTACTTAGAAATAATTCAGTACAGTGTGAGAAACCTTGAAATGAATGTACTCAGAAAATGTACACAGCACATGAAACTGAAATGACTGTTCTGACTGCACTTTGAAAAATTGACTGCACTTTGCACAAGGTCAACTCTGAAATAATGGTACTGTAGTAAATCACACTGCAGACACTTTGCACACACTGAGATACTTATAACTTTTAGTTATGTACTCACCATAACTTCAGATGTTTGGGATCCATCTCGCCTACATTCTGACTGATGGGTTCGGAGCCGATCCCTCGGCTCCGACTCGGCACGCTTATGCTATAGAGCAAGGCCTCTAATTGGCTGAGCTATCTTTATCCCAGGATGCACCACCACTAATCCCCCAGATCTTGTTTGTCCGCATTCATGCACAGCTTGTTTATATAACATTGTTAGATGTTTCATGATGAAACAGGATTCGGACCTTCTGATATCCTCTGATCTCCAAGGAAGGGGGAAGGACGGTGGGTTATTAGGAATGTAGGCGAGATGGATCCCAAACATCTGAAGTTATGGGGAGTACATAACTAAAAGATCTCGCCTACATTCTGACTGATGGGACAGCGTCCCTAGCGCCTAAATCCCGGGTGGCTCATTGGAAAACACTCCTGAGCACTGTGGAACCAAATGAAGCTCTTCCTCGAGATGCCACATCTAATTTGTAGTGAGAAATGAAGGTGTGCGGGGGAAGACCATGTAGCCGCAGCACAAATGTCACCAATAGCAAGCTTAGAATGAAATGCTACCGAAGTAGCCATAGCCCTTGTAGAATGAGCCTTGACAGAGGTGGAAAGCTCTTTGTTAGAATAAATATAAGCTTGAGTAATACAGTCCCTGATCCATTTGGCAATAGTGACCTATGTGACCGCGTTGCCCAACTTGCAAAGGACACAAACAACTGATCTGTCTTCCTTGATTGTTTGGTCCTATCCAAATAAAAATGTAACTGCCTGTGGACATCTAGTGTGTGGAAAATAAATTCTGCTTTATTGGAGTATTTTGGGAAAAAAACTGGGAGCTCTAATGACTGTTGCAAGCATAGAGTAGAACAGACTTTAGGAACAAAAGAAGGATTTGGTCTGAGGGAAACCCTGTCCGTATGAAAAACCAAGTACGGGGGTTTCACTGACAAAGCTTGAAGTTCTGAAACCCTTCTGGCTGAAGTAATTGTCACTAAAAAAGCTGTCTTCCATGATAGAAACTTTAGATCACAGGTAGCTGCCGGTTCAAAGGGGGAAAAAGTCAAGGCACGTAATACTATATCGAGATTCCCAAGGAGGTGCAGGATGAGAAACCGGAGGTCTTAATAGAGCAGCACCTTTCAAGAAGGTCTTACACAACCTGTTGCTCATTAAGGGTGGGTCTATGGATTCATGAAAATTAGAAACCGCTGCCAATTGTACTTTGATGGTAGAAACAGAAGAGCCTTGGTTGAAAAGAGAGGTCAGGAACTTGAGTACTTCTGCCACGGGAGTAGAAATGGGGTCCAGGCCCCGGAGTTGAGCCCAGATAGCAAACCTTTTCCATTTGCTAGAATACAGTTTCTTCGTAGCAGACTTGTGGGCTGAAGATAATATGTGCACTACATCTGAGTCTAGTGCATGTCTCCTGACTATGGTCGGAAGAGGAGGAGCCAGGCCGTCAATTTTAATGTGTGTAGGGACTGGTGTAGTAGTCCCGACTGATGAATCAGTAGGTCTGGGACCTGGTCCGGGAACCATGGACCTTCCAGAGCATGTTTCCAAAGATAGGGAAACCAGACTTGACGAGGCCAGTAAGGAGCAATTAAGATCTTGCTCCCTAAGAGAGATGCCTTCTGAATTACCCTGGGTAGGAGAGGAACTGGAGGGAAGGCATAAAGCAGGCCGGTGGGCCAAGGATGGACTACGCAGCACGGAACTCCCCATTTGCTGAAAATCTGTGTTGTAATAGTCATGTTCAGAGACCATTCGTGAGGAGAGAGGATGGTTCTGCTCAACCTGTCGGCTATGACATTGGATTTGCCCGGTATGTGAGAAGCCACTAGGAAGCGTTCGGTCGAGACTGCCCATTCCCAGACCCTCATCGCTTCTCTGCAAAAAGGATAGGATCTGGTCCCTCCCTGTTTGTTCAGGTACCAGACAACTGACATGTTGTCTGAGTGAACAGCAATTACACCCTGGTGGAGGTAATAGTAAAGGGCTTGAAGGGACAGGAGTACTGCCCTCATTTCTAGGATGTTGATGTGGAGAGAGGTCTCTTCCGGATGCCATTTGCCCTGGACTGACCTGCCCAGGGAATGCCCCCCCCCCACCCCGTCTGGGAGGCGTCCGTGGTCAAAGTGGCCGCCGGAGGAAGAACAAAGGGTCGTCCCTGATCCAAATTGGAGGACACTCGCCACCAGCGAAGTTCCCATCTGCAAGATTCTGTGATCCATATTAGATGATTGAGAGGGAGTTCCTGAAAGGACCACTGAGTTGAAAGAAGCCACTGGAGGATTCTCATGTGTAACCTTGCCAAGGGAACTAGCAGAACTGTGGCAGACATCGATCCCAATAGCTGCATGACCATTCTGGCTGGGGCTTTGGACCTGGGGAGTAAGGCTCGAACCTGATTTTGTATGATCTGAATTCTGTCTGTAGGTAGATAGACCCGCATCTGGTTTGAATCTATCTCTGCCCCTATGAATCTTATTCTTTGAGATGGCCGTAACACAGACTTTGGCCAATTGAAGGTGATTCATTGCCCAGTGATGTTGTGGCTTGTAGGCTCCGTAGAAGTAGATGCTTGGAGGTGGCAGTTAGAAGCCAGTCGTCTCAGGTACGGAAACACCTGGAATCCTAGACTCCTCAAGTGAGCAGTCACTACTGCCAAGCATTTGGTGAACACCCTGGGGCTGTGGTGAGACCAAAGGGCAGCGCACGGAACTGAAAATGACTGCCTCCTAGGCTGAAGCGCAAGTGTCTCCTGGACGTTTGATGTATTTTGATATGGTAATACGTGTCCTTGAGGTCTATGGAGCACATCCAAACACCTTTCTCCAACAATGGGAGAATGGTTTGTAAAGTGACCATTCGGAACTTGGACTTTTTGACTGAACGGTTTAGGTTGCTTAGGTCCAAAATGGGCCTCAAGTCCCCGGTCTTTTTTGGCACCAAAAAGAATCTTGAGTAAGTCCCTAATCCGATCTGGTCTGCGGGGACATGGTTGGATGGCTCCTTTTGCAGCAGCTTTGAAATTTCTTCGGCTGCGGTATCCCGTTGACTGGGTGGCGGGTCCGGGATTCTTTTGGACTGAGGGGGGGGGGGCAACAGAATGGGATGGAGTAACCTCCGGCGATAATTCGAAGCACCCATCGGTCCTGAGTGATCCCTTCCCAGGCCTTTAGGTGCTTCAAAAAACGACCCCCGACTGGCTCCGGAGCAGCACAGTCGGGCAATCCCTCAGGGACTATGAAATGCTGAAGAGCCACGAAAGGACTTGCGGTCTCCAGTGTTGCGGGGGCGTCTGCCTGAATTTCCCCCTCTGCCTCTGGAGGGGGAACCTTCCTGCTGAGAGGGGTAAGACTTCTGCGATCTCCGGAACCACATCTTCCCTCCTCTTTTAGCCTTGGGATAAGGCCGAAAGGGAGTGGAAAATCGTGCCACGGCAGTCAGAGTCTTACCCTCCTGTTCACAGCGGTAAGTGTGTCTTTTACCTTGGGCCCAAACAGGGAGGACCCATCAAAGGGGGCGTCGGCGAATGAAGACTTGAAGGCCTCCGCCAAATGACACAGGCGGAGCCAGGCTTGTCTCCATAGAGCAATGCCTGTACCCGCCGCTCTACTCACCCCTTCGGCCGCATACGAAATGAGCCTCATGGACGAGTTCGAGATGGATGACATTGTAGCCAGCTGAGATCTGACCGTCTGGGCCAGCTCCTCAGGCAGGTTACCTAAGAGGGTATCGGATAGCTCCTTAATCAGATCCCTCTGGAATCTCGTAAAGTGCGTCAGGTAGTTCAAAGACCTCAGGGTAAAGGCCGCTGAACTTAGGGTGCGCTTGCCGTACCGATCCATGCTCCTAGACTCCTTATTAGGAGGATGGACGGACGTAGAAGCCTCTGCTACATCCTGCTGTGTAGCAGATGCCACCACCATAGCATCCACAGCCACACCTTTTGTAAGGAACTCTCTATCTGGGGGCGCCGAAAGAAATTTGGACGAGCGGGCACCGGTTCCACAGAGTCCGGGTGTTCCCACGCCCTTCGACAGATCAAACCCAAGAGCCCGTCGAAGGGCGGAGACACCCAGGAGGCAGAGGGCTGAGCCCCGAAGGCCTTCAGGAACACCGACTCATCAGCAGTGGGAGGTTTGGACTGCCAGCCTCCTTGTTGTTTTAGGGCTTCCAGGATGTCTGCAAAGGAGACATCATCCGAGGATGACTTGGGGGTCCCCTCTGCATCATCGAGATCGGTGTCAGATGTCAAAGCCTCGTCAGGGGAGTCAACGTGCTTCCTCTTGCACGTTTTCTTCCTGGGAGGTTCTTCCGAAGAGGCTTCGGAAGGACCTCCAGGAGAGGGAGAAACCCCAGCGGGGGTAACCTGAGGCCCAGGGGCTCCGCTGTCTGCGGACAGGGGAACTGCCAACGACCCAGTCTCCAAATGTAGGGAAGGAACTGGGGAAACTGTGGAGGTAGCCAATGAAGATTTGGCTAGAGCACTCCTCATAGCCCTGAAGGCGGGACCACCAGAATCCTGGGAAGGTCCCCCCTCCGTGGCCACGACAGTGGACGGTACTCCCACCACCGACACACCAAGAGGGAGACTTGGGACCGAAGGTATCAATCCCAAAGCCTCCCCCCAGGGCCGAAGGAAGAAGTCCGTGCACTGAACTCAGACCCAGGAGCCGGAGCAAGGGTCGGGCCTGACCCTAACACCTCCACTGGTTCCACCAACACCTGCTCCAACGGTGCCGAAGCTGTCGGAGGAAGTACAGTAAGGGAGTGGACCATCGGCTCCAAAGCCAACTGGGCCGGAGCCGAAACCATCTTTTGAAACACCGGAGACTGGAAGAGTCGAAGGAGCACCCTGTCGATGTCCTAATCAGACATCCTGGAAGATCTCGAGGATACCGATCGGGCCCGAACCGATTTCTCCATCGGCTCCGAAGGGCTCGGGGATCGGCTCCGAAAGGACTCAACAATTATCGGCTCCGAGGAAACCTTCAAAGAAATTTCCCTCGGTGCCGATAAGGACTTCGGCTCCGAGGGGGAAGTGTCTGAGCCGATGACCCTTATCGGCTCCAATATCAGTGGAGCAGATGAGGGTGACCCACCTCTCGATGCCCCAGACCTCGGCTCCGAAACCAGAGGGGTCGAGGCTGGAGGCAGACCGTTCCGACCTCGGCTCCGAAGTCCGTGGAGCCGATGGAGAAGTCTGCTTAGTCTTCTTAGCCGTCGGATCCGACTGACTGGTCGGAGCCAGCGCTTTCCTCTTTTTAGAAGGAGGAGAGGAAGACAAAGCCTCCTCAAAGGAAGGCTTAATTAATCCTTTGAGGATTAATTTGTTCTTCCTCTCCTGGAGGACTCTGGAGGAAAACGCATGGCATACACTGCACGATTCCTGTAAATGTTTGGCGCCAAGACAATAGACGCATGAGGAGTGGTCGTCCGTTATGGACATTTTGAACCCACACCTCGTGCACTTTTTAAACCCGGAGGGTTTATGTTCTTTAGACATAATGTAGAAAAAATATACCACAACAGTATATTAAGCGTTTGTATACACCAAAAAAAACACTAACTCCGAAAAAATATTAACTAAAGAACTTTTTTTTTTTTTTTTTTTTACACAATAACAGTAGAAAGAAAGGAAAAGGGAAACAAGGAGGGTCAAGACCCTCTAACTTGGGTACTTGACCCACACACAACCACTAAAGTAGTTAGTACAGGGGAAGGCCCCTCTAACTTAAACGGAACCTTCTCGGACAGGAAAAATTAAGCAAAACTTAATGAAATAACAAGAAACACACTCTTACACAAAAAATAGCCGTTAAAACAGCTTTTGGGTTGAAATGAGTGAACTACTGACAGGAAAAGAGACTATAAATATAGTACTTAGCCCAGCCAATGTTGAGACCACGTCCAAGCTCTGTAAGCGGCAAACGAGATCTGGGGGATTAGTGGTGGTGCATCCTGGGATAAAGATAGCTCAGCCAATTAGAGGCCTCGCTCTATAGCATAAGCGTGCAGAGTCGGAGCCGAGGGATCGGCTCCGAACCCATCAGTCAGAATGTAGGCGAGATAGGATCACATAACATCTGTAGTTATACTCTAGCCTTCGTCAATGCGTAGTAGCTCATGTCAAATCATGGTGGTTCACGAGAACATGCAGTCGCCTTGCTTTTTTATGCTTGTTTTGCCCTTTTATTGTACTTGTGCTAATTTGACCTCATGCTCATTATACTTTAGAACGAAGTCTCTTATTGGCTGAGCTATCCCACATCCCAGGATGCACCACCACTGCTTCCCCAGATCTTTTGTCCACACACATACACACACACACAGACTGTTGATATAATATTGCCAGGTGTTTCAAGAGAGAAACAGTTGAACTTGGACCGTCAGGTCTCTTCTGATCTCCAAGACAGGGGGAAGGAGGGTGGGTTATTAGGAATGTAGGCGAGATGTATCCCATACATCTAAAGTTATGGTAAGTACATAACTAAAAGATGTAATGTGATCCTATCTCGCCTACATTCTGTACTGATGGGGCAGCGTCCCTAGCACCTGATTCCTGGGTGGCTCACTGGAAAACTCCTGAGAACTGTGGAACCGAAGGAAGCTCGCCCCCGAGATGCCACGTCCAATTTGTAATGAGAAATAAAGGTGTGAGGAGAAGACCACATAGCCGCCACACAAATGTCACTAATGGCAAGCTTGGAATGAAAAGCTGCCGAAGTAGCCATAGCCCTGGTAGAATGAGCTTTCACTGTAGCTGTAAGCTCTTTGTTAGAAATGAAGTAAGTATGACTGATACAGTCTCTGATCCACTTGACAATAGTGACTTTCATGACGGCTTTGCCCAATTTATTATCTGAAAAGGACACAAACAACTGATCTGTTTTTCGTGCTTGGTGTGTCCTATCCAAATAGAAGCGTAATTGTCTGTGGACATCCAAGGTGTGAAAGATGTATTCCGCTCTGTTAGAGTACTTTGGGAAGAAAACTGGAAGTTCCAGTGATTGTTGCAGACAAAAGTTAGAACAAACCTTAGGAACAAAGGATGGGTTCGGTCTGAGGGATACTCTATTCTTGTGAAAAAACAGGTATGGTGGTTTGACACATAGGGCTTGAAGCTTCGAAACTCTTCCTGGCTGATCTGCAGTAGCCCAGCACCTTTCATGAAGGCTTTACATAACTTGTTGCTCATCAAAGGTGGTTCTATGCTCTCGTGAAAATTGGAAATAGCTGCCAATTGAACCTTGATGGTAGAGACCGAACAACCTTGATTGAATAGAGAAGCTAAAAACTTCAGAACCTCTGACACCGGGGCTGTCATGGGGTCTAATCCCCGGAGTTGGGCCCAAATAGCAAATCTCTTCCATTTGCTGCTATACATTTTTCTTAGTAGAAGTCTTGTGGGCCGAGGACAAGATATGCAAGACTTCCGGGTCCAAAGCATGGTTCCTGACTATGGTCGGAAGAGGAGGAGCCAAGCTGTCAACTTCTAGTGGAGGGACTGATGAAGTTGTCCTGACTGATGGGTCAAGAGATCCGGAACTTGGTCCAGGAACCATGGACAGTCCAGTGCATATTTCCGAAGAAAGGGAAACCAGACTTGACGAGGCCAGTATGGGGCAACTAGAATAATTTTGCTCTCCAAGCGAATCGCCTTCTGGATCACTTTGGGAAGAAGGGGAACCGGCGGAAAGGCGTATAGCAGACCGATGGGCCAAGCTTGGACTAGGGCATCCTTGGGAATCTCCCCCGGAACTGGGGTGAGAGAGAACTGCTGGCATTTCGTGTTGAGGGGGGTTGCAAAAAGGTCGCAACAAGGAGTTCCCCATCTTCTGAAAATCTGAGTTGCCACTGTCGTTCAGAGACCACTCGTGAGGGGAGAGAATAGTTCTGCTCAGTCTGTCGGCTATCACATTGTATCTCCCTGGAATGTGCGTTGCTACCAGAAAACGTTTGGTTGCAATCGCCCAGTCCCATACCTTCATGGCCTCTCTGCAAAGGGGGTAGCTGGTCCCTCCCTGCTTGTTCAGGTACCAGACTACTGACATGTTGTCGGACTGAATGGCAATCATGCCCTGGGGGAGGTAACTGTAGTGCTTGCAGCGATAGAAGCACCGCCCTCATTTCCAGTATGTTGATGTGGAGGAGACTGAGTGCCACTTGCCTTAGACTGACCTGCCCAGGTAATGTCCCCCCCCACCCAGTCTGGGAGGCGTCCGTAGTCAATGTGGCCACTGGAGGTGGTGGAACGAAGGGTCGCCCCTGATCCAGGTTGGAAGAAGCAAGCCACCAACGAAGGTCCTGTTTGCACGTCTCTGTGATCAGAATGCGGTGACTGAGTGGGAGATCCCGATAGAACCACTGGACTGACAGGAGCCACTGGAGAATCCTCATATGTAACCTTGCTAAGGGGACTAGGAGAATGGTGGCCGACACGGAACCTAACAGTTGTAGGACCATCCTGGCTGGAGCTAGACGTTTGAGAAGCAAGGCTCGAACTTGAGACTGTAGTGTTTCTATCCTCTCTGTAGAAAGATAGACCCGCATTTGCTTTGAGTCTATCTCTACTCAGATAAACCAAATGCGCCGAGATGGCAGCAACACGGACTTTGTCCAACTGAAGGTGATTCCTAGGGAGTTGCCTAGAGATGTAGTGGCTGCTAGGTTTTGCAAGAGTAGACGCCTGGAGGTGGCAGTTAGGAGCCAGTCATCTAGGTATGGAAACACCTGGAATCCTAGACTTCTCAGGTGAGCAGTCACTACCGCCAAACATTTGGTGAACACCCTGGGGGCTGTGGTGAGACCAAAGGGCAGTGCACTGTACTGAAAATGACAGTCTCCCAGGCAGAAGCGCAAGTGTCTCCTGGACGCCTGATCTATCAAGATGTGATAATAGGCGTCCTTGAGATCTATGGAGCACATCCAAACACCTTTCTGCAGCAGCGGGAGAATGGATTGCAAGGTGACCATCCGGAACTTGGACTTCTTCACTGATCGATTTAGCTTGCTGAGATCCAAAATGGGCCTCAAGTCCCCGGTCTTTTTTGGCACCAAAAAGAATCTTAAGTCCCTAATCCGGTCTGGCCTGCGGGAACAGGTGGGATGACTCCTTTTTGAAGCAGCTTTGAGATTTCGTTGGCTGCAAGATCCCGTTGACTGGGTGGCTAGTCCAAGATTTTTTGGGTTGGAGGGGGGGGTTGTGAAAAAGGGATGGTGTAACCTCCGGCGATGAGTCGGAGCACCCATCGGTCCTGAGTGATACTCTCCCAGGCCTTTAGGTGCTTCGAAAAACGACCCCCAACTGGCTCCGGAGCTGCACAGTCGGGCAACCCGTCAGGGATGCTGGAAGGTTGAGGAGCCACGAAAGGACTCGCGGTCTCCAGTGTTAGTCTGGGACAGCGTCTTCCTGAAAAATTTCCCCCTCCTCTGCCTCTAGAAGGGGGATCGCTCTGCTGTGAAGAGTAAGGCTTTTGAGATTTATGGAACTACATTTTCCCCCCTCTTCTAGCCTTGGGATAAGGCCTGAAGGGAGTGCAAAACAGTGCCCCTACGGCAGTTAAAGTCTTACCCTCTTGTTCACAGCGAGTCAAGGTGTCCTTTACCTTGGGTCCAAACAGAGAGGACCCAAAGGGAGCGTCGGCAAAGGAAGACTTGAAGGCTTCCGCAAAATGACACAGGTGGAGCCAGGCTTGTCTCCATAGAGCAACACCTGTTCCTGCCGCTCTGCTCGCCCCCTCGGCTGCATATGAAATGAGCATCATGGATGAGTTTGATAACGATGATAGGGTAGCCAGATGAGAGCTAACAGTCTGGGCCAACTGCTCAGGTAAGTTACCAGAGAGGGTATCTGAAAGTTCCTTGACCAGATCCCTCTGAAGTCTGGTGAAGTGAGTCAGATAATTCAGAGACCTTAAAGTAAAGGTTGCTGAAGTAAGGGTGCGCTTCCCGTACCGATCCATGCTCCTGGACTCTTTATTAGGAGGATGGATGGACGTTGAAGCCTCTGCCACATCTTGTTGGATAACAGATTCCACCACCAGGGCATCTACAGCCACACCTTTGGAGAGAAAATACTTTTCGGGGGGTGCGGAGAGAAATTTATTGGGGCAAGCTGGCACCGGTTCCACAAAATCCGGATGTTCCCACGCCCTTCGAGAGATCAAATCCAGAAGCTCATCGAAGGGCAGAGACACCCAGGAGGTGGAGGGCTGAGCCCTGAAGGCCTTGAGGAATACAGACTCCTCAGCGGAAGGGGGTTTGGACTGCCAGTCGCCTCGTTGCTTCAGGATTTCCAAAATGTCCGCAAAGGAGACATCAGAGGATGACTTGGGGGACCCCTCTGCATCATCGAGGTCGGTGTCCAAGGTGAGAGACTCGTCAGGGGAGTAGACGTGCTTCCTCTTGCACTGTCTCTTCCTTGGAGGTTCCTCCGAAGACACTTCGGAGGAACCTTCAGGAAGGAGGGAACCCCCGAAGGGGGTGGCCTCAGGCCCCAGGGCTCCACTGTCTTGAGACAGGGGGACTACAAAGGAACCAGTCTCCGTGCCAAGGGAAGGTGACGGTGAAACCGTGAAAGTGGCCAAGGAAGATTTGGCCAAAGCACTCCTCATGGCCCTGAAGGCGGGACCCCCAGAGTCCTGGGAAGGTCCGACCCCCAAGGCCACAACAGTAGACAGCACTCCCGCAGCAGACGCACCAAGAGGGAGGCTCAGAACCTAAAACATCGGTCCCGAAGCGCCACCCCCGGGGCTGACAGAGGAGGTACGTGGACCGAACTCCGACCCGAAGGGCGGGGTTGGAGTAAGGGTCGGAACAGACCCGAAAACCTCCACCAGCAATGACTCCAACGGCGCCGAGGCTGTTGGAGGAAGAACCAAGACAACAGGGTGGGCAACTGGCTCCAGAGCCGACTGGGCTGGAGCCGAAACCAACTTTTGGAAGACCGGAGACTGAAAGCCTTTGAAGTACCCTGACTATGTCCAAATCCGACATTCCCGAAGACAGAGAAGAGATCGAACGAGTTAGAGTTAACTTCTCCACCGGTTCCGAAGGACTGGGGGGGGGGGACCAGCTCCAAATAGTCTCAATAAATATCGGTGCAGAGGGAGACTCCACAACCATCGCAATTTCCCTCTGAGCCGAAGTGGACTTCGGCGCCGAAGGGGAAGAGTCTGAGCGGGCAACTCTCATCGGCTCTGAACACAGTGGAGCCGATGGTGACCCGCCTCTCGAAGCTCTAGCCGCCGGCTCCGAAGCCAGAGGAGTCGAGGCTGGAGGCATCGAGGCAGACCGTTCCGCCCTCGGCTCCGAAGTCCGTGGAGCCGATGGAGAAGCCTGCCGAGATTTCTTTGTAGACGGTTCCGACTGGCTGGTCGGAGCCGACGATTTCTTTTTCTTAGAAGATGAAGAAGATAAAGCCTCCTCAAAAGGGGTAATAAGCCCTTTTAAAATCAATTTGTTTCTCCTCTCTTGGAGGACCCGGGAGGAAAAAGCATGACAAACGCTGCAGGACTCCTGAAGATGTTTAGGGCCTAAACAATAAACGCACAAAGAGTGATAGTCCATTATGGACATTTTGTAACTGCATTTAGAGTATTTTTTGAACCCAGATGGTCTGTGCTCTTTCAACATGTTGACACACAATCACTACCACAGAAAGAAATCTTTAACCAAATTTTGCTTAAAGAGAAATGTAACTGAGGACAAGACCCCTCTAACAGAAAACGGGATTACTTGACCAAAACTAGAAAATACCACAAGACTCACACTAAGTAGTTTCAACCACGTGCTAGGGCAAGGCCCCTCTAACTTAAACGGGATCCTTTCCCTCAAACTAAAGACAAATTTTACCACAAAAATAACTCAAAGTCACAACAACGATAGCTGTTAAAACAGCTTTTGGGTAGATTAGCCAAGAATTCCTGACAGAAATTTTTTTTAAGAAATAAGCACTTAGCTCAGCCAAGTCCGAAACCACATCTCTGCTGTAAAGCGGCAAACGAGATCTGGGGAAGCAGTGGTGGTGCATCCTGGGATGTGGAATAGCTCAGCCAATAAGAGACTTTGTTCTATAGTATAGCGTGCAGAGTCAAGAGCCGAGGATCGGCTCCGAACCCATCAGTACAGAATGTAGGTGAGATAGGATCACATTACATCTTGGCTGTTTACAAAAGCTCAAGGTCTACAAGTAGCTCACAGCTTACACCCTACCCTATGATGCATTAGGGAATTCCCCAGATCTAGCATAAAGAATTTTACAAGTTTAAGTCCAGAAGAGGGTCAGAGAAAAATTAGATGCCAAAAAATCTCCTCTGTCCTCCAGGAGCCAAAGGCTTAGGGAAGGAGGGTGGGATGTAAGAATGAAGGCAAGACAGACACACATGGAAAGTTATGGCAAGTACATAAACTACAGTTGTGTACACTTACCATAAATGTAGATGTTAGAGTGTATTCACTGTTGCAGTCATACTTGGGTTATCCTGCTGGCAGGCTACCCTCAGTCGGCCTGAATTCCAAAGTCTAGGTCTGGCTTTGGTTGCCGTCACCTCTTCCCTGATGTCAGTGCGCCAGGGGTATAAAAGATGCACTGATGCCATTTTCTTCAGTCTTTCTTGCCCCAGATGTCAGGTGCCCCAAAAGAGAAGGCTAAAAATATGCCAAACATGCATGCACCAAAATATATTATACCTTCATCTACAAGCACATACAACTCATAGGTTGTATAGATTACAGAACTGCAGCCAAGTTCCAGCAAAGAGATGGGGATGGTGGGTGGGTGGGTAACCTGGACTGCAACTGTGAATACACTCGAACATCTACATTTATGGTAAGTGTACACAACTGTACTATGTTTTGTGTTTCATTGTTGCAGTCATTACACTTGGGGTTGAATCCCAAAGCTATGGTTGGGAGGCTGGAGCTAAATAGCATTAGGAGCGGCTATGAGGCCCTTCAGAACTGCAGTGGCAAAGCCTGCCCTGGATTTAGAGTGGCAAATTATAGTGCTTTGTAAAAGGTGTGCACTGAACTCCAGGTAGCAGCCTCTAAAATGTATTTGGTTGGTACTCCCCTGAGGAAGGCTGCTGAAGTGGCTGCTGCTCTGGTTGAATGTGGCCTAATGCCCTTAGGCACTGGCTTGCCATGTTATGAATAGCAGAAACAAATGCAGTGGCCTATCCACTTTGAAATATTCTGCTTTGAGATGGCCTTTCCTTGTGATCCTGCAACATATGCCAGTAGTAGTTGTTCAGTCTTTGAAAGCTTTGGTTCTGTTCAAGTAGAAGCGTAGCTGTCTATGTCCAAAGAATGCAGAATCCTCTCCCCCTTATTCTGTGGGTTTGGATGAAAAGCAGGCAGATGAATAGTTTGGTTAAGGGCAACACTGGACATCACCTTGGGCATAAATGTCAGGTTTGTCCTCAGATAAACCCTGTCTGGATAAAAAAAGAGAAAAAAGTTCCACAGCCATGAGTGTCTGCAGCTCTGAGACTAGTCTTGCAGGGGTTATTGCTAGGAGCAGAGCTGTTTTCCAAGATAGCAACTGGCTCAAAAGGGGAAAGTTTTTCCAAAACATAATTCAAGTCCCATGCAGGTATTGGTCATCTCCTTGGAGGCCTTAAGCTTTTGGCTCCTCTGAGGTATTGCCTTAAAAGTATGAAAAAAGATTAGTGGCTCTGTATTGTAATGAGCCGAAATGGCAGAGGCATGAATTTTAATTCCTGAAAAGGAGAGGCCTTTGTCCAGCATCTATTAGGCATTGCAAAATCAGAGGAATATTTGGTACTGCTGTCGATTCCTTGTGACTCTCTTCCATTTTCCAGCATAAGATTTTCTAGTACTAGGCCGCCTGACCTCCAAAATGACATCCATCACCACTTGATGTGTGTTTATGACTACATTATCCGCCATGCTGCCAGATTTAAGGTTGAGTTGGCTATGCAGGATCCGATTGTTTTGTTGGGACAGTAGGTGAGGTATTTGAGGTAAGGTCCAGGCTGGACATTGAGACAAGTTCCTTAGGATTGGATACCAGTACTGGCGGGGCCAGTCTGGGGCAATCATTTTTGGCTTCTCTTGTCTGATCTTTAGGAGTACCTTGGGGAGAAGAGGCATATACTGTTTAAGTTTTTTCCAGCTGAAAGATAGGGCATCCACTTTCCATGCTTGTCTGTGATAAGTCCTTGGGCAGAATCTCTAGTTGGCAGTTGTGAGGAGAGGCAAATAGGTGCAAGTCCGGGCATCCTCATTTCCTTATGTTGAAGACTTGTGGATCTAATTTCCACTGGTGGGGATCCATGAAGTTTCTGCTTAGTCTGCCAGATTATCTTTCCTGGCAGGAATTGTGCCTGCAGATGTACTTGGTAAGTCAATGCTGTGTCCCACAAAGTCATGGCTAGTCTGCAGACGGGGTAAGAATGAGTGCCTCCCTGCTTGTTTATATACCACATGACCGTGGTACTGTCTATCAGTAGTTGTCCTGGGTGAAGTAGGTCCTTGAGAGCTGTCAGGGCATTCTGAACAGCTAGCATCTCTGACTGATATGTAGATGCATTTGGTTGGCGGACCATGTGCCTTGAATACATCTTCCTGCCCTATGTGCCCTCCAGGTATAATCTGATGCATCTGTTGTCAATGTCTGCCTGGCTGGGGGTAAGGTAAATGGCTGTCCCTTGTTCTGGTGACAGGCCTTTACCCACCATCGAACCTCCTGTTGCAGGCAGGGAATGAGAGTAATTGTTTCCAGGCTATGGCAATGCAGAGTCCAAACACTTTAGGTACCATTGAAGTTTCCTCATATGCAGTCTTGCATATGAAATTAGCAGAAGGCAGGATGCCATACAGCCCAAAGCCTGCAGAATTTTTCTTGCAGATAACTGGGCCTTTGTTGCCAATTTGAAATAGGTAGTCCGTTGCCTTTGTCTGGTGCGAGATGAGCAATCTGGGCAGTTATATCTAAGCTTGCACCCAGGAATATTAGAGAGAGTACTAGTTTTGATTTCTTAGTTGACTGTGTACCCTAGGCATGGTAGTAATCTTTTTACAAATGCCAGATGCTGTAGTAGAATGTCCTTGTTCTCGGCTTGTATGAGGCAGTTGTCCAAGTAAGGATATATTTGTATGCCTCTGTCTGCAGAATGCAATTACTGGTGCCAGGCACTTTGTGGAGACCCTGGGCGCAGTAGATAAGCCAAAGGGCAGTGCAGAGAATTGGTAGTGCATTGAGCCAGATTTAAATCAAAGGTATCTTCTGCATTTTTGTCCGATTGGGACATGCAGGTATGCTTCTTTTAGGTCTAAAGTCACAAGCCAAGGCTTCTTGCCCAGCATGGGCAGAAACTGCCGTAAGGTCAACATTTTGGATTTTGTTATATCCAGACGTGTTTAGAATAGATAGGTCCAGTACTGGTCTCCAGGCTTTGTCCTTTATGGGTACCAAGAACAGTCTTGAATAAAATCCCTGTCCCTGCTCTTGTTCTGGCACTTGAATTGCCCTCATGTCCATGAGGGATGAGACTTGTGCCTCTGCCCATTGGTTTTTTGGTAGGTCTGGCCAACCATTTGCCCTTGGCAGGGTATGAAAGGGGAACTTGTAGCCCCACGACACTATGTCTAAGACCCATTTGTCCTGGGTTATGTGCCAATTTTGTGGAAAAAAAGTGCTAGTTTTCCCCCTAAAGGTGCTTCCAGAAGACAAGTGCTTGGCGCAGGAAGGGGGAAGTTATTGGGACAGTTTCCTGTAAGGCTGTGATTTGTCTTCTCCACTTTTGGAGGTAGAAGCACCTCACTGTTTAGACCTGTAGGAACCTTGGGGCTGGGATCTGCCTCTTGGGCGTCTGTATTTGCCCCTTTGTGGTCTGACACTGGAAAGGACCAATTATTTGTATGCCAGTGTCTAAATCTTAGAGGTTGTACCTGTAAGAAATCCTTGACTGTTTGCATAGATTTAGCTTTGTCCTCCATTTTCTTTAACACCTCTTCTGCTTTTAACACCAAAGTATCATGCTGTAATGGAGCATCTAATAATTTTGCTTTAACATGATCTGGTAAATTTTGTTCCTTTAACCAAACATGCCTCCTAATGACAGAACCTGTGAGTGGCCCTTGCAGGAGGCCTCCAAAGAATCAAAACCACATTGCAAAAGTATGTTTTCCAACTTGCTCAGCTGCATGCAATAAATCCTGCATTTCTTTGTTTTCTGCACCTTGAGAACGTATCAATATTTTCTGTTTTAAGTAGTGACATATTGCTGATATTTGAGCATATAAAACTAACAATTTAAAGCCCTTATAGCCAAGGTAGCACAGGTTTAAAATCTTTTCCCCATCTGTCTAATGCCCTAGAATTCCTGTCGGAGGGGGTAGGGGTTTTTTTTTTTTTAGCAGTGGATGCCTTGACCCCTTTGGGACCACGAGAAATAGTTTCTGGGTCAGCAGCAGGGTTTTTGAAAAGGAATTTATGAGAGTCAGGTACCCTACAATACCTGTCCGGCTTAACAGGAGCTGGAGGTAAGGAGTCAGGGGTCAGACTGGACTCTGAAAATACATTTACAATGTCCAACACATGTGGAATAGCTAGGGGCCTGTGTTGTGGGAGTAAAGGCAAGTCCCAGAGCCTTTTCTTAGATTCAGAATAATCTTAGCTCTCCCAGTGGAAATGTTCCCTCATGGTATGCAAGGTTTCCCCAAAAGAGTAATCCTCAGGAGGGGCTGAAGGGATAGATTCTTCAGCATTAGAATCCTCATAGGGAGGAAGAGAGTATTCCTGATCAATTTGAAGAAATGGAAACCTGATCTGAAGATTCATATTCTGTCTCTTGCCTAGGCCTCTTATCAGGAGGGGGATGGGAACCCCTGATCAAAGTAATTAAGTCTTTGGCAATTTTGAGCATCCATTTTTCGGGCATGGAGGCCTGACCATGAGGCTGTTGTACTTTTTGTCTTTAAAGATGTTTTAGTCTTTGCCTTTGTAGCTGGAGTCACTTTAATGTACAATTGAGTAGGTCTGAAAACACCCTCTGCAGCAGATGTCTGCTCAGCGGCTCTGGACCCATCTGTGGGAATAGATTCTGAAGGTCCAAACCTTGAGCTTCCAACAGCCTAGGTGACTCCATGTGGGAGTTTATAGCGCCTGCAGGTCCAAAGAAGATACGGGATGACACAAAACTGAGGTTCCATAGGGGTAGGTGGTTTAATGGGCAGTCTTAATAGACTGGTACCCCAAAGTCTGTGGGACATAACACCTGGCCCTGTTTCCCCTAAATGGAAAAAGGAGAACTGCTAATTGAACTCCAATAGTAGCTGCAGTTGCTCCTTCATGAAATATGCTTCAAGAACTCAATTATAGAAGATAGATGGAGAAAGGGTCTACACGATTTTACAAGGCTTAAGAGGAGAATCTTTTCCATTTGCTAACAATTTTCACGTAGGAGCTTTAAGAGAAGAAATCAGGATATGCTGTACTGAAGGTGAAAGGTCAGGTAGCCTGGCTATGTTTGGAATTGGTGCAGCTATGCTATCAACTTGAGGGTTTGAAGAGATGGATGCAGCAGTCCTGACAGATGGGTCAGAAGATATGGAACTGGGTACAGAATAAAAAGCTTCTCCTTAAGATGAGGCCACAGGAAAGGGAACCAGATTTGATGAGGCCAGTAAGGGGCAATAAGTATCAAGGTCCTTCCCAATACACTGGCTTTCTGAAGAACTATGGGTATTAATGGGAAGGGAGGAAAAGAGTAGAGAAGATCCGAGAGCCAATCATGTACAACTTACTCCCCCAGAGGGGGGGGGGGGTTAGGGCAAGGTAGCTGCAGCATTTGACATTCATGGACGTGGCGACTAGATTGCAGCAAGGCTGGCCCCATTTTCAGAAAATTATTTCTGATCGCTCTCTTCAGGGAGTGCTCGTGAGGCATCAGAATAGCCCTGCCGAGTGTCTGGTATCATGTTGGATTTACCAGGGATACGCATTACTGCGATACAGGCTTTAGATTCTCAAGACTACTGAAGTCGTTCCATTAAACATTCTCCATTACTACCCAGTTCTAATTTTTAGAACACAATCAGGTCATTCCTAGACCTAGTGTAAAATACAGCAACCTGGATAGGATTCTGTATGATTGCATGTCAAAGAATTGGTTCTGTACAATTGCATGTACAAGTCATTCAGTGTACAACTTATTTCTCAAAGAGGATGTAGAACAGGGTGTGTTGTACCTTTAAGGCACATTTCAAAGCAAGGATACATGCATATAGAGCATGTGCAAGCAGCAGTGCCACTATCAGAACAAGTGTAGTAGTCAGTGTGTTTATAAATTCAGTTGCTAAGCCTCAATACTGATATGTTCAAATATAAAGCTGCCTGAACCAAACCCACAAATTAATTTTACCCCAAGACAAGCAATACTACAGAAGGGAAATTAGCTCAAGTGTTCTTTCATACAAGACAAAAAAATGTCTTCAGATCTATGGCATCATCCAAACAGATTTACAAATGAAGCAGTTTCTCCCAGGTAATTTACCTCCCCACATTGCTAAATACTTGGGATAAAGTTGGGACAGGCATGAAATCATCTGCTACCACAGCATACAAAGAACTGTGCAAGATCTGTAAACACTTCTAGTAATGGCTACATTTTTGTACCGAGGTCTTACAAGCTCAGCCAGCAGCTGTACTTAATTTAGTCAAATGTTCAGAGGTCATGTTTTAATAACCATTTACATTTAGTTGCTGGGCTGAAGCATACATTTGCTTTTGGGTAGACGTCACCACATCTAGTCAGAAGTGCTACTAATTCAGATCAGGATACCAGCTGCACCATCAAGCTCATGCTCCTCATCAATCTCAAAGTCACACATCTGCTTCTGAAGACAGGATAAATGCACTTCCCCTCAAACTTAATACCTCTATTGTCATGCAGAAGGCAAAGGCTTAGAGCTGCTCCCTGTCAAGAGGTACAATGCTCAATTTCTCTCACCTCCATTGCCTGTGTGACCAAACAAGTCATTTGACCAGACAATGCACAAAAGGTAAATCTTGAGGAAGTGCCTCATGGGTTTATCCAGTTAAATCCAAACTGGATACCAACTCTGACAACTCTATTAAAAATCCAATGGCTAGACCAGTACATAAAGTAGGTGCTGAGGCAGGCACTCATCTTGGTAAGAACTTTTACGCAACGTGAAAGCCAAACAGATGTCACTTTACAATCCATTTTGGAGGCAGGAATTAAAGTTTTAGCAGTTGCTTGTTAAACATGCAGTGATGTGGCCATTTCCAACTACACACAGGAAGGTTAACTACTTGGCTTCAGTGGCATTAATGACAGATATAGTCTGAAAGAACTGACAAGATTTCCCCAACAAAACAAATCAAGCCAAAATAAGTGTAAACTGGGCTAAACAGAAGAGTTCAGCAAGTCAGATAAATCCATGCACAAATGTGATTGTTGTAATAAAATTCAAGCACAGAACTCAAATAGACTCAAGTTTAATAAAAATATTAACACTATTAAAGTACTTTGTCAAAGACAATCAAGGACTTCAGTTTTACTTCAACATGCTTCTTGGACTTTAAAAGCTCTGATGTCATCCAATTAAGTTAAAGCCAAAGCACATTATATGCATATCCAGATCATTTGACAAATGACAAATGTCTAGCCTAATACTAACATTTCACACCTATAAAGTGTTGGAAAGAATCTAGTTTAAATTTTAAATGTCATACAAATTATAATTCAAGCCAGGTACTTTATTTAAGAGCTTCCACGTGAGTATACTTTCCCGTTGACCCATTCACAAGTTACTCCCCATCCTTGACACATTTACACCACCACCTTCCATATTTAAAATGGAATAGGGTGGCACCTTTAAGTGTTTAACAGGTCCTTAAAGTTCCCGTCTCGAACTCCTGGCATATGCCCCATGACACTGAACAGCTCATTATCCACTTTAAAAAATATTTTAAATTATTAATTTATAACTTTTAACACTGGTAGGTAATGAATGTTTTGATCAAATTCAATTCTGTGCTGAAAACAGTCTGGCAAGGGTTCTGAACTCCTACCCTTTACATCTGTATGAACTTCCTTGCCAGGCATTATCCTGCTAAACTGAGGTGAACATTACTTTCTTCATAAAAACTAGCTCAGACCATTTGAGCTGCCCTTACCATCTGTCCTTTCATAATCACCTTCTTCCGATGGAAAGGATAACTGCTAGTAAAATGCAGTTAAGGTGTTAGACTTTGGCTTTAACCCCCCCCTCCAAAAACAAGTTAATCTTGTCTTTAGAATAAGTGATGGTGCAGTTTTGAAATTCAGCTGCAATTCCAAGAACAAGTTAGAGCTCCCATCGTCCCGGTGCAAAAAATGCGTACATTGTGCAAGTGCTTGCAGTAAATTCCATTTAAGGTACCCAGACTGCAAAAAAGTTCCCAGTATGCCAATACAAGACTGGCATTAAACCAGGGCACAAGCTGCACCCACTACTAGATTTTGAGCATACATAAAATTATTGGACAAAACCAACAAGGTAGTAACTTTTCAGAGTGCTCCCAATTGGTGCGTCCTGCTAAGAAACGCACACTATCCCCATATCATGTAGGATAATGGTGAAGAGGGCCTTCACATATGTATATACAAAGATGGGGTAATTTGGATCAAGTCCCAGGAATCTTACAACCCACATGTAAACAGCCAGTCTGTTTTTGGCCACACAGCAAGTTTGAGCAATTGGCTCAAGTGGTGGATCCTGAAGGTCCTTGTGGATCTTAGGAATACCAAAGATTCCAAGTACATTGTACTTGGCTTCACATTAAAAATCACACCATCCATAAGTTCAAAACAGTGAACGGTAATCACACCATCCATAAGTTCAAAACAGTGAACGGTCTTTGCTCAAGTGGTGTTCACTTCATTAAGGGAAAGTTTGATAGCCAAGTAAATTTTCCATTTTGTCGTGGTCAATAGCACTCAAACCAGCCCCTCCCCTGGTTTCATAGCTGAAGGTTATTATACACCTTGTAAAACATTTTCATCCTCTCCAAGTTGCAATTTATATGAGTTTTTACTAGAATCTTTCTATGTCCACATTTTCAGAAACTTTCAATTTTAAAGGTTAAAGGTACTTAAAAACTATGACATTGGCCAAGGGGTCTGAAGAATTTAGCCACAAGCTTTAGTCTTCCTTAAATTTTAAGTCTGCAATTACACTAGCAAGTCTCGCTCTTCTAGGGTATAAAGTTTAACCCCCCCCCCTCCAATAGGTTAGCATGTTTTAACACCATATCACCATGTATCAAACTTCAAAGCAAGGGCCAACATTGCCCGGTTTTAATACCTTCACTTGTAATGTTAGTATGTCCCTCCTGGGTTCACCGGAGATGTTCAAATCCCAGAATCTGGGGACTAGGGAGGGGCCTCTACAGAGAAGTTCAGCAAACTTAAAATAGCCCACTGCTGTCACCAGTATGTCTGGTAAAGGATCAAATCTAGTCAGCTTCACTTGACTAACCTTGGGTCCACTTTGCCTTTTTTTAGTCTATATTCAAACATTTGAATACCCACTTCAGACATCTCCTGCATACTCAGCTGCTCATGCATTATAAACCAAACAAGTTCCCTGTATATCTGTAGTGGGTCAACTGCTGTAACAAATTATCTATGTGCCAAAAAAAATCAGGTAATGACATGGTGAACAATGAGAAGCAGACAGACGCCTCCCAGACCTTGCTGCATCTTCAGTCTCCATTTCCATGCTGAAAGTTTGCACACTACTTCACAGTTGAAGGGCATCCTTCACTCAATGTCATACATTAATGGATTTCCATTGGAGTTTCTCTGCAGGATCAGGAACTTCACTACATCATGAGTTTCACACAAATTCCATGCTCCTCGTTGACATGGCCCAATGATCTGAAAAGATGTCAAAACAGTTACAATTCTGCAAACTGGCACTTTAAATAACCCTCCTTTCAGCTACAGAGGCTAACTCAATTTAGAGTCAAGTTGGCTGGGCTTTGTACAGTTTTAATAGGGGTGCTGAGTTCTAACAGCAATTTTCTATAGCGCTAGTGTTTTCATAATCCTTCCACAATTTAAATACACAAACCCAGAACTGTCATCTTAAACTGCACAGTCTAGACATTTAGAATGTACTTGTTAAAATATAAATCAGCAGCAATGAATAATTGTAGTTCAAACTTGAGATCACAGATTCCATACAATAGTACCTTTTTTGAAGCAAATATTTTGTTGCTACTGATTAGCAATATCTGCAGTACAGTTGGGTAAAATGGACATTAGTGAAATCTGGCACCCACCATACCCCCAACAGTACACGCATATTTTGTATGAAAGGAGCAAAAAAAGTTCATACTAGATTGTAATTACCAACTCCTCACCATATCTTTCAACTGCACAGATTTTTGCAAAATGTTCAAGTTTTGCCTCAATTTTTGTTTTTCCAGCAAAAAATTGGCAAAATCAAAAGGAATACTCCACCCTTTCATACAGTTTAACTCAAGCATTGGGTTTCTTCTCTCCCTACAATATGGTTCCAGCATTATGTATGTACCAGAAATCTGCTTGTAGTTTTTAAAACTTATTTCCTTGCATTGGAGTCAAAGGAAGGGAAAGCCCGCCTACTTTTTAAAAACCTCAACTTAACATACTTTGCAGAGAAGTTAGTCTCCACCGGCATGACATATCATAGACAGTTAAATCTGTAGTTTACCCTGTCAGGTACTGCTGTCAATCTTGGAGATGGGAGATTAATCCTGTTGTCAGGAACACAGCAGAGGATATATTAAAAAAAAAAAAAAAAAAAAAAAGACAAAGCTGTGGAATTGTTTCGACTTTATTGCAGAGCGGAGAACCTAACACTCCTTTCACAGCAAAACAGAGCAACTAGATCAGAGGTTTAAAGGAAATTGTCAACTGACAAATTTACATAAGCAGCAACCCAGTATTGAAATTCTAAGCTTTAAATGTTATTTATAATAGTTTGTGTTAAGATAACTTACGAGTAGTTGCAACGATTTGTGACATTTAGAGAAGTCAGTAAATATTTTTCTTGTAAAGTATAAATGCATTTACCAATTTCAAACACCCCCCCCAACACACACAGGTCAGAACTGCAGAGAGTCAGGTGGCAACCCTAACTAGGTGCATTGATACTGTTCATAAAAAAGGTCTTCTGCTTTGTGTGACATCCTTCCAGAGGGGATGCATATCTGGTACATGCAGATCCATTGTAAGAGATTCCCACTGACTGAGTCAGTCCTTGCATTGTCAGAGAGCAACCATAATATACAGCTGAATTTACTTTAACATATGTGCACTTGCATTAAGAACACCAAGAAAAGGAAATCAGAAGTACTTAATGGTGTTTAAACGCGTGCACACTTGTATGCATATGCCCTTTATATACATTCACACAGTGCGTGCATATAATGAATTTATAATAAACACAATATAAGCATTATTAATGTATACATTCTAGTATATTTGATTTACTTGGTCACATTAGCTATGTGTTCCACATGCAATCTTGGTCAATATTTGTATTGATAAGTGCATTTAATAACTGTTATTATCTTTGCCAGTGCAGCTTATGTTGTAGCTGAACAGGATCCTGGAACCAGTTTACTTTCCTGTTTATCAAAGTATAAAGTAGAAAAAAGGAGAGGGAACAAGATAAAAAATAGAGGAACTAGTAAAGCACATTTTAAGTCTGCATCATTCATGAGAGAGACAAATCCTCACACTGAAGGCATTGGGAAGTAGCAGACAGTTTTTGAGTCCTACTAGACACTTGTAAATGTACTGCAAGGAATCATTTACTGCAATGAGTTTTCACACCTTGGCGTGAGAGTATGGGGGAGGGTTTATCAAGTTTATTAGGACTACAAAAAACTCCACTTACAAAAAAATATTTTTTATACGCTTTCTTTTGCTGCAAGTAGCCAACAGGTATTTATACCATAGCACAAGCTCTGTCAGAGAAATGAGGCTCAGTCAGGTAAACAGAGAAGCAGAAGGTGTGTTTAGATGACAGTGCTTCACAGTCCTGCCATATTTTAATGGCATGAGAACACAGCACCACTTCCTTATGTCTGGCATGAGTCATATAAAGAGGACTTCTGAAATGAAGCAAGAAAATTACCAGGGTAGGCACCATCATCCACCATTTTGAGAGAGACACATTAAAATAGCGCAAAAACAAAGATACAATGAAAAAAAGTTTTTTTTTAGTTCCAAGGTGGAGTTTTCCTTAGAAGACAGGAGATAGAAAATTGAGATTCAGATTTTATACCTTCAGAAAATTCACACTAATGCAGAACATATAATTCATCAACTTTAAGAGCAATGCTTGTTCCAGATATTTTGCTCCAAGGAGCATGACCGGTGAGTTCCTCACCCAATAGCCAGCAAGTCAATGCCAAAACCAAAAAGGCCTGACCACAAGGTACAACTGGTGCCAACAGGCAGTGCTATAGGCTTTATGCACATTCCCTGTCATCCCCACTACAAAGCAACTGTACTACTTCACTACCACAGTTCTGTACAGGGATCATCAATCTGTGGCCATAGCGTAAAGAACTGCCTTCTGTTTTCTGGCAAATTCTCTTTGAAATGGCCAGTACTACACATGCAGTTTTAGACTGTCCTGATCGGACTTTAATGGTATTCAATTTGAGCAGAGATTCAACCTCAGTCCTATGTGGAACTAAATTTTCAGGAAGCAAACTGAAACAGGTCTTGCATCCCCTTATCAGTTGCGATTACACAATTCAAAATGTTTTAGGTTCAAGAGTATGGTCTTTGTTAAAGCCTACGAGTGCATCCGAGAAACTTGCTTGCTAAAATGAGTCTTAAGACCAAAACCAACAGTGGATAAGGAATTTGCATTAGATAAAGTCCAATTACCACCCATCAAGGCAAATGCAGCAGCTTAACACCCCTTGCTCAGCTAAACATGTAAGGTAGTCCATAGAATTTATAAGTTTAGTTCAGCAGCTCTTGGCTAAAAACTGCAATGGACTGCTTGTACACACTGGTGCTCTAGATGCATCATCCCTAGCACACATTATAGGATATTACTACATAGCTCCTCAGCAACAGCTTTTTAAAAATGATCCATGTGCAGTCAGAGCAAGATTTGTAAGCCTGGGACACATGACATACCAGCTGCATTTTCAAAGGCAGCAAACAGTGGCTAAGGGCTAAAAAAAAAAAAGAGCCAATTCCACAACTGTCACATGCATATAGCTATTTTGCACTGAAGTATGCCAATATTTAACAAACTTTGTATCCAACAGATTCAGGCATTTAAGTACAAAGAACCTGGAGGAATTTCAATTTTTGGTCATGTCCACAGCAAGCAGGAAACTTTAGCATTCCAACTGCTTTGGTAATGACCAGGAACTAAAAGCAGTCACTTACAAGTTAGTGCATCCAGCCACACATTTACACCATACAAAGAAACCATTGTATCATTAGCAAATTGTTTTGCTCAATAGTGGCAAGTCCCCCAGAGATGCCTTATGCTGGAGACAAGTCTTGTATTGCAGTTTTATCCCACTAAGCCTATGAAAGTAGCTTAGTGAGTAAAGCTAACCACAAATTTAATTTTCGAGGCATTTCCAACGACACAAATCTATAGGGAAGACTTATCGGGATAGACCTCGGTAACAGGTGCATTCAATGTCTGATGCAGCATCTTAATAACCTGACCAGTAAAAAACAAACAGCTATCCCCAAACAGCAAGTGCTTTAGCAGAAAAAGGAATCCCAAAAGCTCAGAAAACTTCCTTTCATGGAAAGAGGTAGAGACAAATGAAAAATAAGCCTATAGCTCCAAGTCAGTATAAATCCAAGTAACTCATGCACTGCTGACACCACAATCCTGAAGGCAAACAAAACTCCCATCTGCCAAGCAGACATTCTAAATACCAAACAAAACCTATTGACCTGTCTGGAGAAAAAGCACAGCATGACAATTGTCCATCTTTGGGGATCTCAAAGTACTTACACTGAAGTAAAGCCAACAACTTCATGCAACATTTGTTGCAATGAGCACAGCACCTACAAGTTCAGATGGAGACCATTAAAACTACACCCCACACTGCAAAACTGACAAAGTACCAGTCTTTTGTAGCTAGAGCCAGGTACAGTAGCAAGCAAATTACTGAAGTGAAAATTCAAGGTCCCTTTATCCAATCCATCCTCCCAGCCTTTACTTAAATGTGCAGCTTTCACATACATGTAGTTCTCTTGGAGAACAGGATGGCTTCCTACTCTGCAAATAAAGTTTAAATAAAGTTTAATGGATATTGTTTTATTTTAGGATTGCCTGCTTACAAACTTGGCTCACCATGGACTCTACAACAGTACTTAGTTTGTCAGGGTGCTTTTCCACCTTTTTTGTACACTGGGAAAGGGAGTTAGTTCAGTGACTCCCTGGAGGCAATGTTCATACCACTGTGGGGGGGGGGGGTTAGCCCAGCCACAACAGTCTTCCACACCACATACTTGCACAAGCGCTCATCTACGGTCAATTCTGAGTCCAATCCATGTACTGTATGCCTTTGGAATGTGGGAGAACACTGGAGCACCTGGAGGAAACCCACATGAACAGAGGACATGCAGACCACATAAGGTATCCCAGAGAACAAAGGAACTTCGTTGCTGAAAGGTGAAAATGCCAACTACTGTGCTCCTGTAACCCTCATTTACTAGAAAAACCCAACTTAAAAAGGTAGGAGTACAAGAAAGGAAAGACTGACATTAACCAGACAGAATTAAGAGTATGGATTTTGCGCTGCATATAAGGAGTGTGAAGGCAGTTTCTAATTTCACTATCATTTCCACATAAAGGAACAGGAACACAGAAGACATGGAGGTCTGAAGACTGATCAAACTGATGGTAACCTTAAGACTGAGGTTATACAAAACAAGTAAACAGCCCCAATCTAGAAATCTTCCAAGCCTCTTTACTAGGTAAAATGGAGTCTAGTGATCCAAATGTCAGTAAGGAAAATGAACTTTCTGCTGAGTAAATCAGTGAAGGCAGAGTATGTTATAGCTTTGAATGGCATTTTTAGAAGATTCCTTTAAAGGAGAATGCAAGCCTAATTAAGACAGCCAGAGTAATAAAAACACTGAGTAAATGCATTGAGAACAGAATACTTTGTTAAAGATAATGTGTAAACGGACAAGTAAAAAAGAATGACCCTTCATTTGTCAAATTAGTTGGGAAAATTTGAGGGGAATAGCAAGCATTCTAATTGGAAATCTAACAGCAGCCTTCCAAGCCACACAGTCATCCCTTCACCCTAGCTATCCGAATAGAGTAACCCCTCACTCCGGCTATCCGAATAGAGTAACCCCTTCACCCCTGTGAAGGTCCAGCACATTGCCAACTTTACTGAAATACTGAAATATCAAGCAGCAGTTAAAGTTTGTTCAAAAGTCTGTACCAGCAGATATACCAGGTTGTCGAGCACAAGAAGCAAGAAAACCAACGATGCCAGATGCTGAATTTCTATAGCACTGTGAAATGAACACCCAACAGAACAAGACTCTGGAGTGCAGATACCATACAGTGCATTGAACCAAATAGAGGCAAACAACCTGCAGTTAGCTACTTGGGGCCAAGTTTGTCTCATACCTGACTAGACTTGTGTAGACTTCATCCACTCCACATTTAGGCCTCTGTGTATGACTGCCAAAAGCGCAGGTGCTAAAAATCAAAAGAAAAGGTTTTAATATATGTTCAATATTTAGTTTATCCCACTGACCCAATTGAAATGGGCCAGTAGGTAAAGCAAGCCACACATTTTCCAAGACCTTTCTAATAAGCCTGTAATGTCTGGTTGGGACAGATCTCAGCATTTTTATTTCAACTCAAACAAAGCAGTGCATACCCTCAGAAGCAAAGCTCTTTAGACTCCACCCAGCTTACTGGACGGCAACAATCCATTCCCCCAAAAAGGATAGGAACCCACAAGCTAAGTGGATACCCAAAAGGATTATAGTATTTGCTGCAATTTGAAAATCCCATCTTCCAGGATGGATATTCCCAAAGCCTGTTGGCAGACAGCTCAAAAAAAAAAAAAAAAAAACCAAGAAAACTGGGTGGGTGACTAGCTTGACCAGATGCAAGCAAGAACACAAATTCAAGATTCCCTGGAGAGACCTAGACAATGGGGATTAAGGAGGTTCAAAGGGTTAGAAAAAAAAATCCAAGTGGCTTAACCTGGAGGTCAGCTACAAATAATTTATATTTCATTTCAGCCAGGACCCTGACCTAGGTGCCACATACTTGGCATTCCAAGCAATTTGTATAAAGAATACACATCTCTGGGTGGTCATTAAGCCAGTCTCAGCCCACCTTATCCTATGAAGCTTACATGGAATGCCAGTTTCCAAATCCCACTGTATGCAGCACTAGCTGGAGAACCATCTCAGTTAAACTAGATCAGGTGATAAAAAGGCTAAATTTAGTTGCCAGCAAGCACTGTAGGTCAAAGACTATTCTTGCAACACCCTTTTAACTATTGTTTAATTAGAATTCAGAGCACATTAACCTGCAGTGTTCAGAAAGGCAGTTCATCACTTAATACTGGTCAGTGCAGTTGAACAAATGCCATTCATCATGTTACTGCCATCATGACTTAGAACAGACTTACAACTCTCCCCTTAAGCACTGCAGCCAGGCTAACAGGAAGTGGAAGAAACTAAATTACTCACGGCTTGTATACAACACACACATACATAGTACTCAGATCTTGCCCCCTCCCCCCCCCCCATGTATTACTGCCACAGTTGCCCGTTGCCACAACTTCTGCCTTCTACAGGTTCATAGGTTACTAAGTTAATGTCTCAACAATCCTTACAAGTTTAAGCCAGTTTTACCCAATTTTCTATCCCTAGGGGAAAAAACGGGTCAGCAAGCCAGGTTGACAATTTTTACCATATGTCCATCCATAAGAGACACAAGCACCCCCCCCCCCCACAGGTGGATCTGAGAGTTCCAATCCATTGGTCCAGACTGCACATGAGTATGCTCCGTGAAGAGCTCTGCTTCCATGTGCACTGGAAGTCTATTCACAAGGAGAGAATCTGTGGCACATCTGTCAGATCAGGTTTAATTTTTTTGAGAAAGTACCAGCTGTGCAATTGTGAATATGCAACATTTCATGTCACAAGTGGATTAGTCTGCCTTGAAGAGACAAGAAAAAAAAATCTGCACGACACTCCTGTTGCAGCAGCCTAGAAAGGTCCAAGCAGAAAGTATGAGTTATACTTTTACTGGTCTGAGGGCCAAATGGTACTATGACATACTTTGATCTGGATGCAATGCCCTTTTACTATAGCAGATAGATTTCCTCACTACCACGGACAGAACTCCGGTTACTAAAGTATCCAATCTCACCACTAGGTCCACTCAGAGGGGTGCTATCAATTTTGCTGGGGGAATTTCCCAAAGGGTATTATGCACTTTGCATTTATTGCAAGGCCATGACTGACCAGTATGATCCAGGCCATTCTGCAGGATATCAGTTTTGGGAGTTAGTGATCCCCCAACTTGGGAGTTTTCAAAGCAATGCATAAGGCCATCTACATTTGCCTTAACATGCAAGTATATCCCAAACAGGAAGGGGCCCAGCACAGAACCTTGTGGTACTCCACTGCTGACTTGCCTCCTACTGAATGTGGAGGCCCACACTAAAATGTGACCTACCTGCAAGATATCCATGTGGCGACAGGTTTATAATGCCCAAGTAGGGTACTGTATCAAACTGCTTTGCCACAGAAAGTTAGAACAAGTATTACTGTCTCAACCTCATCTGTGGTTTTGGGTGACCCTCTGTCTAGATTGAGCAAATAGGACCTGCCCTTGAAGCTGAACTGGGTCAGGAGATTTAAGTCACTAACCAGTTTCAAGATCCTTTCCACAGCCTTGCATATTAGACTAGGCACTTGTGGGTTGGTAGCTTCAGTGTGTTGATGCCCACCCCAGCCTCACGCAGAGGTATTGCTGTCCTCCACTAGACTGGGAGAGCACCCGACTGGAGACTACTCTGATGGGTCTGCCAGGTCACGTTTCAAGCTATTCAACAGGCACCCTGGATTCCAGCAGGGCCCAAAGCAGTGTTCCTAGCTTTAAAAAGCAGTGATCCAGCCAACATAGTACATTGGTCAGTTTAAGATTTAACACATTACTAAATACTTTAGTCATCTTTTGCTTGGGAGGCTATTTTAGTCACATACTTGGCTTTTGAAGACTTTAACAAAGTCCTATTTCTTCTGTTGTGTAGTCTATACATGGAGCCCACCAGGGTGGCTTTCCAGCTAGAGTTGGGTTTAGTTCAGTCAGGTACTGCCACTCTAGGGAAATGTGAAAAGGCCTCCATGTTTTTAGGGTTAGGGGAAAGTTACGTTTGCGATTGTTTAATAGACATGGGAGTAAAACAGTTGCACAGCATTTGCATTGATGGATCCCACATGCAAGTTTCCCAGTTTATAAAGGGGTAGTTAAAATTGCCCATGATTAGGGCTTTGGGCGAAAGAGAATTTGCTGCATTGGTAGAATACTGGTTTTACACTGCCAGAGACTCCAAAACCCTTACTAACCAAAACTTCCCATCACTGCCCATCAACCTAACCTCTCTACTAGATTTCACAGTCTCCTTAAAAACAGTCCCAACCCACAACAAATACTTGCTCAGGCTAAAACCCACACCTAGCAGCTGACAACCTACATTCACACTTAAAAAATAGCAGCTGAAGCCATCCCCTACCCAGTTTCAATACTAATTAACTGTTCCATATCAGAGCAACACATCCCCACTCTGGAAAATTACCCCTACACAAAGGCGGTCCCGCCACAGACTTTTCTATTGGCCCATAGCAATCCTAACCCCTCTATCTAAAATCCTTGAAAGGTGTGTTCACACCCAAACACTCATCTCCTAGACAATCACTTACTCGGCAGAGCTTTCACCCCTACCATAGTACTACCACATCCCGTATTAGCTTCAACACCAGAGCCTTCGATAGTGTCTCAAATGGCAGACTGCCTTGTCCAAACCAAAGCCAAGTTACTCCACTCTAGCCTGGTTTCAGAACTACCTCTGATCAGCAACAAGCACTATAGTGGAACAAAGCTCTCTTGCCCCTCAAGGGTCTATTCTCAGCCCCCTCCTTTTAAACCAGTTTACAAATAATCACCATAATGCTACAACTCTAGCCATCCTTACAGTATGCAGACAACTCGAGTGTCATACATTCTTCCCCAACTCTACCAGAACGACAAGCTTAACCCAAACATCCTTCAATGTTACCAAATCATGGTTGGCAGATGCCCAATTAATCTCTAATCCAAATTAAACGCATGCTCTTACACTCCACTAAATTCAATAGTCAATCCACTTCACCATCCGCCCAACTTCTTGGTGTTACTGGTCAAAATCTGAAGTTCGGCTTACATTGCAGAAAATAGGTAACCTTGTACAGACGCAAAAACCACAAACTCCAAAATAACCACAGCCAGAACTCTACCTTCTGTCAACTTTACTCCTCACCCATCCTTACCTTCTGTCAACTTTACTCCTCACCCATCCTTACTAACCTCTCCAAATCAGACCAAAGCAAGCTAGATGCCCGCTATAAAGTATTTGCCACTAACAGTCATTGTAATGCCCCAAGACAACTATCTTTGTTAGAACTACCCACCAACTCTACTGCACACCAAATGTACTACAAAACTGATAACCAGTTCTACAAGGCCCCCCCACCATCAATCCCAATACGAAGTATCCGCCACCAAGATCCACTAATAAAGCTCCAATTGAAGTAACCAGGAGTAAAAATAGCTCAGGTGATCCCCTATACTCGTACTATATTGCTAAACTGTGGAATGCCCTACCACTTGAAATTAGAATTATAACTAGCTTAAAATGCCTCAAGTATCACATTAAAGCCCACCTCACCAATTCCTGGACTCTTACAGGTACTGGGCATGGGTAGCCCAAACCATGAACTAGCCAATTTTAAAATTGTAATTGCATACGCAATGAGCATTGAATTTAAGCCATACGACTACCTTGTTTTTTTCTCCCTGTCAATACCTCAGATTGAGTCTTCAGTTTGCTAGGCTACTTGTAGATAAGACTAGTATCGCAACTGCACTCTTGTTGTATACAGCGTTACAACCTGCTACTACTTGAACAGTAGTCTAGAAGCACTACTATACAAGACTGTTCTTGTCTCCCACTTGACCCATTTATTCTGTTCTAGTCTTTAGAATTCTGAATGTCTTACTATTTTTCTCTTTATTGTACTATTTTTTTTTTCTACTAAAAGTAGTTTACTAACAATGGAGCTTTCCCCCCCCCCAGGCCTCCGCTGAAAAGGGTTAAGCCTAGTTGGACTCTCGTGGTAAAAAATGTAAAAAAAGGCACAATGAGGATGGGGAGGACTGGGGCACTAATGCCTTAGCCAGTATTCAAGCACCTTGTGGCAACAAGTGCTTTCTCTACTCATCTATGATAGACCCCCCCCCGTTTCATCACATTATTGGAATGGGTACGAGACAGCATAGAAGGCATTTTGAAAAGGATCAGCCAAATTCAACTCAACCAAAGCATGGCCCCAAAACATTTAGTTTTCATCCCACCTCATTCCAGAACAAACTGCAGAAGTCAGAAGATACCCCAAGAGGATTTTCTTGCAAGGATACTGAAGTGCCAACATGTCAAGTACACTATATGTGCTAGAGAGGAGCAGCTCTCACTAACATGTCTAGTACACTATGTGCTCCTGAGGGGAGCAGCTCTCACTTCCATGCCAATATTGCAACAAAGCAATCACACAAGATTTAATTGCATAACCCTGATAAGGGGTGCACCAACTTTTGAAATAGTGGAATAGAATACAAGTCATCTTAAAAACCCTGCCCCCCCCCATTAGTCTAGCACCCACTTCCATTCCCCACAATAGAAAACCTTAAGCCTTCCATATAGTAATTGCATTCTTAGTCTTCCTAAACAGATTACATAAGCTTTTGTACCTTCCATTTAGTAACACAACTTATACACACAAAGCAGTTGTGGGTTGCAAAGAAGGCGTTTATGTAAGCACAAGCTTTCAGGTCTTCATCCACCAATAACTAGACAAACACCTGAAAATGTGCTATGTTAAGCATAGCAAAGGAGTTTCGGTTCAGGATACAGTACAAAGTTCCCTTACAACCCATTGCCAACACTGTGCTGCTCTGATCCTAAATCAGATTTCCAGTTGTCAGTAGCAAGTCTAAGAAGTTGTATACAGTTAACCAGCACCCATGGGGATTGGCAGATACCAAAACACTGCAGTTTCTGGTTGCTTCAGTGTTTCTATTAAAAATAGGCATAACTAATCCTGTACTCTGTACCATTTGTTTGGTTAGACTTGTTCTTAGGTTGGGGAGAGGGAGAATTTATTCCAATCTTCCTTTTTAAAAACTCTAAAAACGTAAGGTAGGTTGCATCACATGAAAATTATTCTGCATTTCTTCGCCTTTTTTTCCTTCTGGCAGTATTCTGGTTGAGTTTACTGTATACACAGGCTGCAAATCAAATCTGAATACAAAGATGAAAACCAAACAGAGAGCAGACTCCCTAGCTTCAAAGGAGCCAGCCCCAAAGCTACACCACCTCAAAAACTAGGACATGGCATGCTAAGTTCTTGCTTCAAAAAACAAGGCCAACTGAATCCAACTACAGCCATACATCTTAACTGAACAGATATTTTGCAGAATGTCCAGATTTGCCTCACGTTTGGTCTGTTTTTCATAAACTTGGTGTTCTGGCAAATTAAAGTGCCAGAACTGAATTACAGGCTTTATACCCTTCAGAAAATTCATGCTTACACAAAGCCTTTTATTTAATCAACTTTAACTCATTACATCTGAGTGATGCCCCCAGGTGCATTGGCAGTTAACTCATGTAGGAGTCAAACACTGCTTGCTCATATCTGCATCAACTCCAAACCATGCTACACACAAGGCTTTCATTTTAAAGCTTAGTGGCAAAGTCAACTGCATTATTTGACCTACGTGTAGTGCAGGTAAATAGGCATCAGCTGTTTTTAGAATATTTATACAAATAACATTTGTAAATCTAAATCTCACCAACCAAGTAAAAGAACCTTATCCTCAAAGAAGCTCTCAGCTAGATGAATAAAATGCTGCTTGTGTACAACTGGAGTGGTTGCTGAGATACTGCAAAAGTTGTTTACAAAATATTACAAATGTAATGGTAGAGAGTTTCATAAAATTCAGTTTAAGACCTAGAACCTATACTATCACTACAGTTTGTGCCGAAGAGTTTGCCATTTACACTTTTCATAACCGCTATGGTTCTAGAGATATGAACGTTTAAAATTTATTTATTTTAAATTTGTTGACCTGGCTAGTCTAACTGGATACATGTCCATTTTCAGTAGAGGCTTAGAGAGATAAGCTCCTAAACAGATAGACGAAAAAACTTGGTAATCAATATACAAAATAAGACTAAATAAAAATATTCATATTAAACAAGCAGATTTCAGGTACATCAACACAAAAATAAAAGAAAAAGGATGACTAAAATAGCAGCATTAATTATATAAAAAAATATACAGGTTAAAACCGTATTCTGTGAGGATAAAAAAACTTGTAGTGCAAGAATGTTTATACTATAAAATATGCAGTTATAAAACAGTTAACTAGAAAGACAAGGTAAAGAGGAGACAGATTAATTATATACAAAATATAAAAAGGAAAAAATATATACTCTTCAGTAGGAAATGTATAGGGAGACTCAGCACAGTGTAGTATGGGAGGAAATCTGTATTTATAGGTAAAATAATATGTTCTAGTTTATGAGTAGTGAGGGAATTGGCAGAGCCAAGTTTAATCATGAGGACTTGATTTAATTCTGTCAAAAGGCTTAGGCTCTGCCCATCGGAAGTTACAGTGCAAACCTGAGCTCCACTGAAGTGAATGAGCCTTTGTCCAGATTTAACAGTTTGAGTTGTATGACCACAGCAGTTAAACCATCAAGCCCCTACCAAAAGTTGCATCACCATTGTTCCCTCAAGCAAAATATACATTCTACCAACCAGCGAGAACTGAAATTTTCCATCTTACTAAATAACTTACTTTAAAGTGACCTTGTCACCAATATCATTGACATCACCATATCAGCAATACAATGATGGAAGCAATACTGGTACTTCTCTAGCCACATTTAAATCTGGTCACATACCATGTTTAAGTGTATGCACCTCTTAAAAAAATGAGGCAGGAAATAATTTCCAACAAACCAGCTGGGGTGGGGTTTTGAAAAGTAGGTAGCACATCAAGAACCCAAATTTGAAAACTCCAGATCTCACCTGGCTTAATATCCCAATTAATATAAAACTGATACTTCTAGCATTCTCAGTCAAGAATGCAGAAACATTAAGCCAACAAAATACATAAACCAGAACTGCAAAGTGACAGACCTTTTAATCCTTGCTTCAACATCCATTTAGTTTACTGAAGCCACAAGACATTCGGCAACCTCTAGGAAGAAGCCTGGAACAGTTCACTTTCAAAACCTGCAACTGGAACATCTAAAAAAAATGAAAGCACATATTCAAGAACACAATACCATGGCGGACAACTGAAAATTCTTTAAAAAAAAATAACTCACCAACCCCTTTACTAGTCTTTAACATGCTCACTACACGTACATGGAAAGCCATTTCTGATGACAGACTCAGAACACTGCTCACCACAAAACCCCAGCATTCAGCCTACATGCTATGCTACATTACTATTCTGTGAGGTAAAGACCTTGACCTTTCTTGCACATACCCTAAAATCTCAAAGAGTTGCTTTAAATCTAAGATTCAACCCTTTTCAGCCTGAAATCTTTGAAAGACGCAGCCAAAGTGCTTAACACCCATACAACCACCACAGCTTGCTTTACTAAATGTGAAGCCCCAATAATGCAGTCACTTTCCAGGCAAAAAAGTTTTGATATCAGATAACTTGCACCTTTTAAACATTTGAAGCATCCATATGCACCAAGTGAAATGGTACAAGCATTTAAAATAAGCTTAAAAACTTGCTGCAAATCCTACAACCAACCCTAAAAACTCAAACCAAAAAAGTTACTCAACATACATTTGAGATATCAGGACTCACCCAGAAGGACTTGCCTGGGAAGTCCAGTCAGGCTGTAGCAATTTGTGGGAAGGACTCATTTTTGCAGCTGAGGTACACTTAATCCAGTTACCTTACTCCACAAGAAACGGCAATACATTTACAGATTTTTGAAACAGAATAGCAGGTATTCCTGCTGATCAACATTGTATACTGCCAAAGGAAAAAAAAAATACCATGTTATGTTTGTTAACACAATGGTTTCAGTCTACATACTTAACAATCCTAGCCAATAACCCGAAGTCAGAATCCCAACTATGTACTGTGAGGTAAAGACTTGAGCCTCTACACCATCCAGTTCTATTTTAGGCGTAATTGAAATGTATTAACCCACCAGATGTGCAGTAGCAAACTCCGCCTGCGAGCATTTTGACTGCACCGCACACAGTTTGAAAAATGCCACCATAACACAAGGTAAATATGTGAAACAAATTGCACAAAAAGATGCGAAAACAATTAAACCAATATAAAAAGCAATTCAAGTGTACTACAGAGCACTAACAGAAATGATAGACTGTATGTGTACCACAGTATGTGACAGGGGGATCCCATATTTTCACAATTAAATACTAGCTTGCAACTTCATGTAGCAACTACAAAAAATTAAGCAGGGTGTATTAACTTCTACCTTATCTTGTCATCGTAGATTATCTAGACTTTCAGTACGCACTGCACATTTTCAGTGTGAGAATGCCATGGGGTGAGATACATTAATGCAACTTCCCAACAGTAGCATTTATTTGGTTCATAAGCAATAATGTAGTAAATGTACTTACTCAGGGGTGTAGACATTGAAATCCATTCCGTACTCAAGTTTCCTATCGTTATCTCCATCCCACCTAGTAATAATGCCCTCAAACTTAATGGATGTCATTTCAACTGCCCCGTTCCTAGTAATGACACTGGTATGTTTGCGGAACAAGGTAAACATGGAGACACAAATCACTTTATATGTTTACTTTCCAGTGCTCCCTATTTCCATCTTACAGAAAATACCTTCCATGCTGTGCCTCTTAGCAGATACTGAATTTAGTGAAATGTCCTTAAAGTAACATGTCTATCAAAGTAACTGTCAATCACGGCACACTGCCATTGTTAATCCCACCCTCCCTCATGTCAATCATGGCAGGCACGCCCATACCTGCACGAACTCTGTGGTGGGTTAATACACTTAAATTTCGCCCCATTTTACTCAAGTAAACAACATTAAGACAGTATAAAACTAAACTGGCAATTTTTTTATTCCCTACCATTTACTCCTGGAGTTCACTGCACCTTATTCTTACTGTGCCATGTCATAACTGAAAGGAGTTTGCGATTAACAATACCGGCGAGTGTAGTGTACTGGCTCACCCTCAGTTCTGCGCAGGAGTGGACGTGGCTTCATTGATTGACATTACCTTCTTACAGCCCACTGACAGGTCTTAACATGGCCAAAATTAATAATGAACCAGAAATGGTACTGGGTTTGATAACACTAAAGCATTTGTGGCAGTCTAATATAATTTAGTTCACCATACAAGTGATGGTAATACCCCTATAACAGCCTGTCAGCATTAATTTCTACTAGCAATACTAGGGGGTTAACCTGCCTAAGACTATACACAGTGTCCTCTGATACCATGCATTTTTAGTACAGTAAAGTTTGTGCTATAATTACGCAAACTGTTTAAAGAGATTCACAATAGTTTTGATACTAGCAATTCAAAACAGAAATGGGTATTCATTTTAACTGGGGCAGAAAGACCCAGCGAGGATCTCAATGTGATCAGAGAAGGATGCTTATAAATTGCATTACAGGAATTGCAATGTACACCTTTACACAAGCATACCGTTTTCCATGTATTTCTGTAACGGCTTAGACAAGCTTCACGATAAATGTTTATTAACCACTGTCCTTTAAAGAGACAAATGCTGCTCAACTGTCCCAAACTTTGACTCGCCACCCCTTTTAGTCCCTCACAAAGCCTTGGATAAAGTGTATGCTGATTTACATAATTCTGTTTATCCCTCATGTTAACACCAATAAATCCCTGAGGGACAATCTTTATCTGCGTTTGTTCAGATTTGAGTAGTGGTGTTTTGGCGACAATGGAAACACTGAACCAGACAACCCACGTCCAGACTACAAACCAGGCCACTTTCCTCCATTACCAAATCACAGAACCCCAATGTCTGGCATCATTCATCTCAACTCACCAGAATGGAGAGATGTTGCTTCCTATTTTTGGCCTGTTCTTAACAAATTTGAAGTTTCTAGCAAGTCACCGAAGATTGATTGAAGTCAGAAAACAGACCATAATCGTAGACATCCTATAACAAGGCATGTGTTTTTTAAACAGCTTTCAGAGTTAATATTGGGTATAATCCAACTTCATCCAGAATATTTACAGTAAGAGGTTCAGAACCATGTCTTGACTGCAGTCTGTACTCTTACAAGGGCAACAATGAAGCAAAAATCAAGTCAGCTGTGAACAAGGAAAAGGTTTTTTTTAATCACCACTAATTAGCCAATAAGGCACAAAAGGGGCAGAGTATTAACAGCAACACTGGACTCTTGTTACTACAATTCTGTAACAATTCTGATTTAAAAAGCTTACTGCAGCATACAGTGTATGACCACACTTCTGCCATTAACACTTCAACTGTCACAAAGACAGTCCAGTTAGCACATTGATACATAAAGGACTTCAAATGCCCCCTGTAAACCACTAACCTACAACACAAATTAGGTGGCACTGATGACTGAAAGACAGCAACAAATCTAACAAGGTTACTCATCTGTTGGAAAACCCACACCAAATGAATTCTAGTAACAAAATAGCAATAATTCATACGTCCCATTTTTGGCTTTATCCAGACTTAAGATATATGCCATCATGTTAATAAAGTTGCACTGGCACTCATTCCCAGCAAGTTTATGCAGGCATAGTGACAACATACCAGGATCGGGTATAATTCTGATAATTCAACTCCACAAAGGCAGACCCTCCACAGAAATAACCAATTGCCGCCCGATAGCTATTCTCTCCAAAATACTAGATGCATGCCACTCCGGTCTCAGACTACCTCCTTACTAACAACCTCCATTCCAATACTCAGCATGGTTTCTGACCAACCATAGCACCACCACTGTCTTACTCGTTTACTAACACTATCCTTCAGCATAAAAACGATGGCACTCTCCTCTGCTACTTTTAGACCCATCTAAAGCATTTGATATGGTCCCACACAAACAACTTCTCTGTCCTCAATAACCTATCATTCACAGTCAGTCACCAACTGGTTTCAGAGTTACCTGTCTGACCGCCAATCTGTTGTATGGCAGAATGACATATCTCTGCAACTACCTGGCTCCATAGGGGTTCCCCCAAGGATCCATCCTTGGACCCCTACTCTTCTCTGTTTTCACCAATAATCCAGCCTCTGCCACCAAACATGGCACACTCATACAATATGCAGAGGATTCAACCATCTGTTCAGCCCAGTCCCTACCCAAACTGCAAAAAGTCATAGGAAGCCTTTTCCTCTGTTGAAACTTGGTTATCCGATGCCCAATTAATACTAAACCCAAACAAAATTTAAACTACTCATCTTCCAACCCACCAAACACTCAAACTCTCACTTTAACATCACAGCAAAAGACAACCACTATATACCCAACTGAACACACCAAATTGCTAGGAGTAGAAATAGACAAACTAAAAATTTGACATTCACATATCCCTGACAATAAAAAAGCCCACAAAAAACTAGGAGCGCTATACATAAATAAGCAACTTCTCACCAAAGCAGCAAAGATTTCAATAGCAAATTCCCACCTTATCTCCACCCTACTTTATGCCTGTCCAATATATACCAACCCAAGGCAATGCGATTTAAACAAGCTAAAGACCTGCTACAACAAAATAGTCAAATTCGCCACAGAGGCATCCTACCGTAGTCACCACCGTCTCTCACTTGCTTAACTGGGCTGGCTTGAACTCCCTCACCTCCTTCAATGGTATCAACTCTCTCAAAAACTAGTAAAGCTACTAAATGTCCCATCCCTCCAGAATCTACTCCAACCCTATCACACCACAGGGTAATCGCCCGCCCCGGACACGCCTCCTAGACTCACAATGCCATGTAATTGTCGAAAAATAGCAAAGCCCACCTCCTAGTAACCCTGACAGCTGTCTGCTGTCACATTTATTTCGAACGCGGCAGAAGGGAACGATTCAATTGTATTTGAAATTAACGCAGTTTAACAATTGTTGAAAAAAACATTCCTTTGTATTTGAAATAGTTTAACGCAGTTTATTTAACGTAATTGTCGGTAAATCAATCAACAGCATTTGTTCAGTTATGTGTCTGTAAAATATACAGTTGGAACAGTGCGGACTGTGCTTGTGTGACTAACTAGACTAGATCTTTAGATCGCGTTTGCGAGTATTCTCACAGGCACACAGAAAAATGACATAACTAGACTAGATCTTTAGGTCTCACAGGCATACAGAAAAATGACTTAACTAGACTAGATCTTTAGGTCTGAGTGTATGAGTGTGGCTCTTTACATGTCAGTTTAAAGTTACTAACCACGTTATTTGTGTTTAATTTAGCACCCTCTTGTGTTTGTACTTGCGGACTGTGCTTGTGTGTCTAAGTGGACTAGATCTTTAGTTCGCGTTTGCGAGTATTGTCTCACAGGCACACAGAAAAATGACACAACTAGACTAGATCTTTAGGTCTGAGCTTCGCGCTCACTGTCACTCAAATGTGCCAATCAATTTGGACACGCCCAAAGCTGCGCAGTACCGCCCGCGAGGTACTTCACTGGGAGATTACCCTATTATCTTGCACTATTGCCAAATTATGGAACTCCCTCCCACCCATAGTTACCTTCATACCATCATGCATCCACCTCAAAACTTTACAAAGGCGCACCTAAAAACCATACCCATAACCAGCACGGGTATACCCTTGCGACTCCCACTCGCATATCACCCCCCCCCAATCCACTACCTTTCTTTCCACTCCACTAACTTGATTATAGCAAGCTCAGATGTTCATAAGCCAGTACTTATACAGCAGGAAATTCTTGTAACCATTTGTTAATGTCTGTTCTGTACTATGTTCTTCATCTGTAAATATGCTGTAAGTAATTGCTATGTAAACTGTTAATCGCTACGTAATCCAATGCAACTACTGTCTATTTTAACTGTGGAGCTTCTCCCCGGGCCGCCGCTGAAAGTGGACCTACGTCCAAGTCGGACACTCCCGATCAACAGATATAAATAAATATATCTGCCCTACACGATTACTCATCCAGCGGCTGCAACCAGAAAAGCATAAAATTAATACGCAAGTTAGAGTTAAAGGGGATGTTAAATTATTAATACGAAGCGTTGTAAGCTAAACCAACAAATTTAACTCCACTGTTAAAAAGACAATCCGAAACAACCAGCTTACTCTTCAAGGGCTTGCACTTCCTAATGCACGCCCTCCTCACGGGTCACTCACCGCGTTCGCGCACCTGCTAAGCAATTTAGATAAATTAAAACCCGGAGGGTCCACCGCCCTTAACTTGCTTATGGCAACAGGTACTGCCAGTACTGCGCATCTTTACAATCTCTTATAGCTACTCTTAATCCGAACGTTCTAGTCCGAGCGACTGAGTGTGATGGCCTCAATTGTGCATATTTTGGTCCATTTCACTTAAAATTGTGGATTTCTGGCAAATTGACGAATAAAGTCAGAAATATCAGTTTCGGATTATATATCCCGAAAAATCACTTTAATACAAGACGTGTTAAAGTAGTATTTAAAAAAGTGCCCCCATTGCTATTCCTTTGCCCCCCCCCCCCCCCCCCACAGTTAAGCTTTCTTGATCTAAGCGGTTGAGAGGCACGCACAATAGACGTTAAGAATACACGTTTTTAAGTTTAACATTAAGGGCAACTTAGACATTTAAATGTGGTTATAATTTATCAGTGCACTACCCCGGAAACAATTTCAAGCCCATCGCTGGTGAAATAAAAGGATTTTACAAGCAAGACCGTAAATAAGTCATATTAGTTCACTTTATCGATTTCGTGCGCAAACTACACTTACGTAATACTAATATGGTGACCTCCAAAGTGGTCGCGCACACGAAGGAAGCTAACGCCACATTATGTAGAGAAACCATTAACAAGACGGAAAATGAAAACCTCAAACATTCAATAAACCGAAAGAAATTAAAAAAAAGAGATACTAGCTTGAAAGAACTTGTGGAAAATAATTTTATTTTTCACGGCTAAACATTCTAGCCGACGGCATGAAATCCTTCTGGAGATTACGAATAGAGAGCTTAAGCACGAAGCCAAAAACACAAATATGAAACCATTAAAACCCAAGTGCGACATACAGCACCTCAAAGCATTTAGAAATGCTCTCCAAGGTACACGCCGAAGCCCCCAATAAACAAACTCAAGTCATTGTCACATCACCGATGATTTCTACAACACATACAGTCCAGCATACACCAAACTATGCAGTTGCCCCACAATACAGCGAAAGGGACTTCATGTCTCACGCTCTATAATATAGCTCATCAACTGTACCACGATCTCTTTCGTTGCTACACAAGATTCTGCTAACCGCATTATATAGGCCCCACTACCAACCTCCAATGCACGACAATGCCCCACTACCAACCTCCAATGCACGACAATTAACAAGTCTATAAAAAATAAGCAAGGCAATCAAAGACAATTATTTCATGAAAAAGAAAAATTCCAACCAGTACCAAAGTTTTCAGCATATTTGAAACACTGATAGTTGTATAAGACGATAAGCGAGAGTCGAAAAGAATAAAATCCTTTCCAGCAACCGTTTTTATAGCTCATGTGGGGAGGCGGGACGTCAACATGCTGTTCCAATACACGTCCACACTTAAAGGGCGAGTGTCAATGATGTAGCTTTCAGAACACATTTTCATTTTTTTGTCACCAATGCTAACTAGTCTACAGCGAGACCATGTCGGTAATCTAACAGTGTAGTACCTCGCAGTAGCAAACCCCGCCCCTAACACGCCCACGACTTACAAAGCTACATAATAGTAATTTGTCATGTAGCTGTCAGTTTCAGTTTTCCAAATTTCCGATCATCCGATGAAATATACATAAAAATAGCATAAAAAGCATGACATATATTTAAAAAGGGCAGTTTTTAAAATATTTTGAAATATATATTTTAATATATTTAAAAAGCAAAGTTGATAAAGTACTTTAATGAAATAGGTTCATAGGTAGGTACTAGGCTATCGGCCCAAGGGCCTATGTAAGCCTAGCCAACAAGGTTCCCTGGCTTACACCACCCAAAAAAGTTATTTTCCTGTACCACTGTCCAGCAAAGACACAGAGGTGATCCCCGGGGTGTATTTCCTATTTCCCATCCACTCATCAAGATTTTTCTTGAAGAGTGCTAATGAAGAACTTTGCTTGACATAGATGGGTAGCCTGTTCCAGAGTATGAAAAGCCTCTGGGACAGGAATCTATCCTTCCAGCATGTCCTGTTTATTGTGGTGACAAGGTTTAGGTCCCTAGAGCGTGTAGCTCGGAGGGACTGGGATTTCTTTAGGTGTAGCAGGTCCAACAGCTCTGGGTATGACATAGCTTTATATGTTAGGCAGAGATCACCTCAGAGTAGGTGATATGCTACGGAGTAAAGCTGGAGTTTTTTGTGGCAGTCAGTGTAGGGCATTTGTTTGAGGCCAGTAATCCTCTTTCTGAGGTACTTCTGTGGCCTTTCCAGCTGCTGCAGATGTTTTGTGAGGTATATTCCAAAAGGGGCATTGTACTCTATAATGGGTCTAATGAGTGTCGAGTAGAGGGGAACAATGACATCTTTTTTCCTGGATGAGAACCCTTTTATGATGAGGTGTGCCATGTAGAAGGACTTCCTGACTACTGTGGCAATGTGACTATCAAAGGAGAGACTATTGTCCACCTGGGTCCCAAGGTCTCTTATCACACATTCGGTGTTAAGTAGATTGCTGCCTATGTGGTAGTTCATGGGTACACAGCCAAAGGGGATGACACTGCACTTTTTGGCATTGAGCTTGAGGCCATGGCTCTGACACCAGGCATCTGTCTCAGAGAGGCCCTTCTGTAGGATGTCCACATCATTTGGGGACTTGACTATGGCTCCTAGTTTGCAGTCATCTGCGAACTTCATTAGCCAGAGGGCTTCTGTGTTAGCCTGTACTTCAGAGAAGTAGATACCAAACAGGAGAGGTCCCAGGATGGAACCCTGTGGTACTCCACTTGTCACTGCATTGAGGTCAGATTTGGAGTCTGCAACTTTTACAGTGTGAGTTCTGTCAGTGAGCCAGTTGGCAACCCATCTTGTGACGTAGGGATTTATACCTAGTTTAATGAGTTTAGCTATAATTCCAGAATGGGGGATGGTGTCGAAAGCCTTGGCGAGGTCAAGATAGGCTGTGTGAACCACCTTACCCTCATCTACGGCTTTGGTGACTGCCTCAAAAAAGTTGACCAGGTTGAGGAGGCATGATCTGCCTTTCACAAACCTGAACTGGGTGGGATCCAGAGTTTGGAGGTTACCAATGTCTTTGTTTATGAGTTCCATGATGATATGTTCCATGGCCTTGCAGACCAGGCTCGTCAGGCTAATAGGTCGATAGTTCCCGGGATCGGTGGTGGCTCCCCCTTTGTGGAGTGGGATAACTGTTGATGTGCGCCATTCAGTGAGCACAAAGCCTGATGCGAGGCTATTATTGAACATGATGCTTAAGTGGGGAGCCAGTTCGTTCTGAAGTTCATGTAAAATGCAGCCTGGGATGTTGTCCGGTTCCATGGATGCTGTGTTTTTGGCTTTAGAGAGTGAAGCTTTTACCTGCATAGTTGCGATTACAGGGACTCTGCATTCTTCTTGTATAGATATGGGCCGGGGTGAGGGGGGGGGTAAAGTTAGCACTGAACCTATCTGCCAGGATGTTGGCAACATCAGTTGATTCTGTAATTTTCATGCCTTTGTGCTGTAACTCAGAGCAGATCTGGGTATTGCCATCGAGATTCTTGACATAGCTATAGAATGCTTTGTGGTTGTCCTTAGAATTAGTGGCGATTTTGTTTTCATAGCTAGCTTTGGAGGATCTTATAAGGGATCTCAGCTTCTTACTGAGGCTGACTAGGGAGCTCCTCCACTCATGGGATTTTACTCTCTTTTGCAACAGTTTCTTCCTTCTGTTGTACAGTTTGTTTATGGCAGGGGACCGCCAGATTGGCTTCCTTTTTTTGGAGGATAGCATCTTGGTTCTGTTTGGGATAGCACGATCCATGCACTCGTGTAAGTGCTTATAGAGTGCATTTGTGTAGGATTCAGCAGTTGTAACTGTGTTGTCCATCTGCATGGGTGTCATGAAGTTCACCACTTCTGTCTTAAGAAGCATGAAGTTGGCTTTGGAGAAATTTTTTACCGTGGTTTCCTTAATGGGGGGTGGGGGCGGGATGTGGATATCAAGGGTGATTAGCTTATGGTCGGATCGGACCAATAAGGAGTTGACTTCAGATGTGGAACACTGGTCACTCATGTTAGTAATGACTAGATCTAGGATATTGTTGTCCCTGGTGGGGGTGTGGATAAGTTGATCCAGGGCATTGGAGTTTATGAATTCCAGAAAGCGTTGAGCTAAGGAGTTGGTACATGAGTAGTTTTCCCAGTTAATGGTGGGGTAGTTGAAGTCACCCATTATTAGGGTGTTTGGTTGAACCCTAATATTTTCCAGTACATCAAGAAAAGAGGAGTGAGAATCCTGGGGCATGGTGGGGGATCTGTAGCAAGCTACAATTTGGATTGCAGTTTTGCCCAGAGTTAGTTGCACTTGGATAACCTCGGATGCATTATGCTGAGCAACTAGCCTGGAGGTGTGGATATCCTTAATTAATATGGACACACCTCCACTTTTGGTGTTTTGGTCCAGGTTACATGGCCGAAAAGTGTGATATGAGGTATAGCCTGGTAGTGCAGGGGTGCTCTCTGGAGTCTTGAACCAGGTCTCAGTCACTGCACAGATATCGATGTTCTCCATTTTAAGGAATGTCTCAAGTGAGTGCATTTTGAGATTTAGACTTATAGCATTGAGTAGCATTACCCTCAGTTTTTGCTTGCCTGTTCCTGTTACGGTGGTGAATTTGTTATTTGAACCTTGCCTAAAAAAGGCACTATAGGGGCAGCAAGAGCCTTAGCCAGTATCTGGAATCCCAGGGGCGACAGGTGCAGGCCATCTGTGGCAAAACATTGTGGTCTGTCGACCATGTCATCCCAAGCAGACAGATATTGGATCCCCTTAGAATGACACCAGAAGCTTAGCCAATTGTTGAAGTCAGTCATTTTGTCCTTGTACTGCAGTATCATTCGGGGCAATGGCAGAATGATACTCAGGGCTAGGGTCATACCTGCCTGGGCTACAAGATCGGAGAGCTCTCCCATGTCTCTTTTGTAGTCCAGAGAGGTACGTCTCAGGTCATTCACACCAACATGGACAATGACAGAGTCATATTTGTACTTGTTGTAGAGTGACCTGAGTGCGTGGGTTATGTGGCAGATCCTGGCACCCGACAGGCAGCTGACAGTAACCTTCTCCTTGTTTAGCCTGGTGAGTGGGACATCAGTGTGCCGGACTATAGAGTCACCTATGACTAGTGTGTTGGGTACGTTGTTTTGCCTTATGTGCTGTGGTTGAGTGGCACACTGTAGGCTATGTGTCATTTAAGTTGTGCTGGGGTGGTGGAGGTTGCTTGCGTTTCTACTTTGGAGGTCTCTGTTGCTTAGACAGATTATTACTGAGCCTCCGCGAATGTTTTTGTGTTACTATGTGTGGATTTTGGTGGTGTAGATTTAGTGAGACTATGTGATGTGTGGTGCAAATCTTTACCTTCTCCTCATGACTGTCAAGTTCAGTCTTGGTTGGAGAGAGGTTTACCTCCAGTTTGGCTAGATAAGTGCATCTCTCACAGGTTGTAGCATTGTGTGGTAGGAGGAGAGGGTTGTCTGTGTACATGAGGCAATTTCCACATTGCCTCCAGATGCCCAGATTCATCAGATAGACAGGAGAGAACACTGGGAGCTGACCCTTAGACATGCCTGAATAAAAAGCTATTTTCCTCTAGATAAGTGAGGAAAGCGAGTACAAGAGCGTTTTTTCTCTAAGCAAGTGAGAAAAGTAAGTACAAAAACAGTTTTCCTTTAGGTAATGAGGAAGTTTGAGTGCTATAGTAATTAGTAGATTATTTGGTGCTTACAAGTTCTGAACAAGTGCTGAGCAGGAATAAGCAAATTTAAGTGATAAAACTAAGAATCTGTATCTGCACTAGGCGAGTTACAGGACAGAAACAAGTGCAAATGCAGGCTTTCAAATTAGAAAGTTGAGAGAGATGAAAGAGATTGCCCAAACGGCCAATAACTACAATTTTTTGGGCCAGAACCACGCCTTATGCCTAGTATGTCCAAGAAGGCACATGAACAAGTCTTCACTATGTCTGCCATATTTCTCACACCACACAAACTCATCTAAGTGGCTGTCCACCATATGCCTCAGTGCCTCGTTAATCTGCTTAAAGTGTTTTTTACAACGTGACCACATACCCTCAACAGCGTTAGTATGTGCACCAGTTGTAGGGTCTGCAAAATTCTTACTGTGGTTTACAGTAAGGTGTGTGTAGTTCATTGCAAACAGTTCCGATATGCCCCTGTATGCAGCCCATTCATCCGATACAATCACTGAGCCTGGTAACACATGCTTTTTAATAATTGGCAGTAAGGTCGCTGCATCCCTTCTTTCAACGAATGTCAGGTACCCACATTTCTGATTACAGTGGTAGATGCCAAATACTATTTTCAAAAGAATTCTATTATTACATGTAGTTTTTGTATGACTGGTGCATTAAAAGTGGTAATTATAGTCAATATATTCAATTAACTAGCTTGCTTAAAAACGTTAGGAGAGTGGAAAATTACCAGGGCGGTGGAACAGCTGAATAAAAGGTGTTTTTCTGCAAACTGTCACTCAGATGTGCGATGATTGTAAGGTATTTTTCTAAAAAACTGTCACTCAGATGTATGATGACCTGCCAATCAATGTGTACATGCCCTAACCTGCGCAGTACTACACCGTTAGATAACCCCCATGTCATTCAATCTGCACTTTCTCCTTCCTTTTTGTGCAAGTTCACCATTTTTGTTTCTGGAGCGTTCCGCTCTGGGTTTGGCTAGGTAAGACCACCCACAATGTGAGGTTAACACACCCCTTCCCCACCCACGTGTTTTTTTTTTAATTATGACCCTGCTTGACCTTTCCAGGAATAATTTCATTCCCAAGAAAAAATACAATGCAGCTCTGATTCTGATCTAGTTAATCTTCAAAGCCTGGTTAAGAAATTGTATTACTTTGCTTGTCTGCTGCAATCTAAAAGAAAATGCTCTGGCTATATTGAAATAATATTATTTAATGTTACAAAGGAGAAGTTGGTAAAGCAGTGATAATCTTGGTAGCGATATCGATATTGCAATATTCTGTACTGATCGCTTCCTTCGTATCTCTAAACAATATTCTGTACTGATCGCTTCCTTCGTATCTCTAAACAAAGATGCAGTAATAAAGGCAATGTCGGTATGTCACTGCTGCATGCAATTTTAGTTTTATAGTAAGCACTTTCTTTGTACCTCTCAATTTTTTTGTCAAGAATCAAGAACAAAGTGATGGAGGACAGATCCACAATCTCCAAGGAACAATTTTTAAATATTTAAGAAAGGGAATGGAGGCTATTGGTTGCCTTACATTTGATTAACATCGTAATTAGCTCAGAGTGAAAACCCGTTTACCCATTTTTGATTTTCAAAAATGAATATGTAAACATTATTTAATCCTTAGAAAAAAGTCGATGCGAATTTGTTCATGGTTTATGTGCATTTTAAATGTTAAATACAACTACACTATTACTAAAACACTCTAGATTTTTTATTTTCTTTTTCAATATTTTAACAATGATATATTGTTAATTTTGATAATTAAGAAAACCGATAACATTACAAACATGAACAATTTCTTTACAGTACATTAATAATATGTACAACAATTAATGCTAGACCATCCATGAGAAAGTGCAGTTGTGTAAAATCTTAGCATAACAGTAGATGTCACTGGCTTCACTGCTGCAGTATTCATTACAAATGGATTTCCCTGCCATGAAGCCCACTGTCTGGCCAGTTTACCAAAGTCTACCATTGCTTTAAGGTACGCTGAACATCACCTACACACTGCTTGCATAGGGAAGGGCATAAAGGTGACGTTCAGGTGTACCATCCTCAGAACTGATTGTCCCAGTAGGAACAGCAGTTCAAGGAGAACCTGCACATCCAGGAAGGAAAAAAGAGTAGGGGGATGGAGGGAGTGAGTACTGTAGCAGGGCATCTACTGTTATGGTAAGATTTTACACAACTGTACTATGTTCTTACATTCAATGCTGCAGTATTCATTACTTATGGGAGAGTGCCAAAGCTCAAGAAGAAACATGGGAGGAGGAAGCAGCAGCAGAAGCCATGAAGAATGGTATAGGCAAAACCAGCCTTAGCTCTAGAGATACCATCTAACTGGTAGTGTTTGGTAAAGGTATGCACAGAAGTCCAGGTAGCAGCTCAAGAACAGAATAAGCCTTTGAAAAAAGCACTGGAAGAAGCCACAGCTCTAGTAGAATGAGTCTTTACAGAAGAAGGAAGGCTCTCACCATGAAAAGTATAACAAAAGGAAATAGCCTTTGAAATCCAAGAGGAAATAGTTTGCTTGGAAACAGCCAAACCTAAAAACCTAGGATGAAAGGAAACAACTGGTCAAATTTTCTAATAGCTTTAGTTTTAGCCAAATAAAATCTGAGCTGTCTATGCACATATGCAGCACCCTCTCACTGTCTGAGTGCGGAGGGGGGAAAAAATTAGGCAAATGAATAGACTGATTAAGTGACAACTCATTAACCACCTTAGGCATGAAAGAAGGATTAGTATGCAAGGACACCCTGTCCTAATGAAATATCAAAAAAGGTGGACAAGCCATAAGGGCTTGCAACTCAGTCACCCATCTGGCAGAAGTAAGAGCTAACAAAAGAACAAAAAATAAACAGGGTACTTATCTGCAATGGTGAGGACTCCAACAAACAAGAGAAATCACAGGAATGCCAATAAGCAGAAAAATGGCAAAAATGGATGGAGGTAACAGACTGATGGTTAAAACAACATTTGGACTAGCAGCAAAGAAGTTCTGAGGATGGTAAGCCTGAACATTACCTTTAGGCCCTACCCTACGCAAGGAGTGTATAGGTGATGTTCAGCGCATCTTAAAGCAATGGTAGACTTTGGTAAACTGGCCGGATGGGTGGCTTCACTGCAGGGAATCCCATTTGTAATGAATATTGCAGCGGTGAATTTAAGGACATCAAATTCTACATAAAGTAGGGGTCAGTAGTAAATCTTCTAGTACATCCGTTCATCTTCTAGTACAGCCAATGAATGGGGGAATATATATGAATATACACACTGCATTCCAGAAGAAGAAAGATATTCATGTTGACAGAAAAAAATGCTTACTTGATTCAGGCTTTCATACAACACAGCTTGTTGAGGTTAGTCCACATTTCTGGAAAATTATTTTTGGCCCAGAAAAACTTTTGCAAATACTTCCATAATGAAATCACAATAATTTAAAAGACAATTTGCTTCTGTTTAACCATTGTTTGACAATCAATAAATAAGTAAAAATAACTCAGGCAGAAATTATACAGATTAAATACATTTCAGTTGATGTAAAATACATACGCCTAGTAAACAGCTGTACCAATTTCAGTCACATTGTCCTTAGAGAACATAAGCTTTTTCAGATTTCATTTGAGAAGCCTTATCTGTATATGTTGTCTGTTAGACTGTGGCATGAAGATCTATGCAGGCATTCTATGACATCAAAGACCTCACCCTAGTAGTTCACTTTTTCTTTCAAAGGATGAATGGCTAAAGAGAAACCCAAACCAAAAATGTCAGTCTCCACCATTTAAATAAAACACACTGGAGGGATAGTTTCAGTACCCAATGGTTGCCTCATAGCTGGAATAAATTGCCCTTGCATGTTAAGCAGAGTGACACTCTTGCCTCCTTCAAGATTAACCTTAATGAATGGATGTGCACCCACAAGTTCATCCACGACCTGACATGCTTGCCCTCTTGAAGGTGGGGATTACATCCCAAGGGTGGTATTTTGTAAGGCAAACATGGTCTTCTGACTTACTTGCCTTGTACTTCCTATGAGCCTACAAATGACCATACAGGACAGAGTGATTTGTAGACCAAAAATATGAAACACATCTGTATCTAAGATATCACTACAAATTATACAGTCTGGTGTAGATAATTTACTCATTAGAGCTAATTTATGAGGGGAGTTATAGGCACTGTGAATAAGCATAAATTGCTGGTATATAAATTTGGAATAGGGAATGTTCTTGTATGCATTCTTGTAAATTGTTTCCCAACTGAAACAAAAATAATTTCATTCAACAATGTTAACCAGTCATTTGAGATGTATATCAGAGTACCATGTAGAATTTCAAAATCAAGTGAAATGAGAGATAATGTCTTTTTCAGGTGGTTGACTGAGTCTATTAATATAAAAACTGAAGAATGGAGACAAATATAGTAGCTGTAATCTTTGTTAAATTTAGGAGCAGCATAACATTTCTTATAAGTTTGCCATCAATTCCTCATCTCTTTTTTGATGCTACTGCATTTTTAGTAACATGATACAGGCAAATATCTTTTTTTGTGCGGAAAAATTGATATCCTCCAAATTTATCATTAGAATGTTAGTATTATCAATAAGGGGTCGTATTATGTACTGTTTTAACATGTTGAGCCTCCTCAGGAGAGTCTGTGTATGTAGAATTAATAGCCAACTGCATCATGACAGTTTAGAGAATATATACACAGTTTTCTTTATAAAAGAAGTCAGTTTTACTGAAATACCTGTACTATTTGTTTGAGATCTAATCACCATGATCCAAAGAAGACTGTTGTTAGATCTTGATATGAGATGACTGGAAATGCAAAATAATTTTATTGTCTCTACATGCTGTATAAAAAAGCTGCAGAATGGAAAGGTTTAGTCCTTCTTTATTATTAGGATATGAAAGATTATTTAAACTGAGTTGAAAATTATGATTGTATAGAAACCTTGAGATTTGTTTATTAGCTGATTTAAAGAAATCAGTTGGAATGTGCAAGGTCAGATTGTTAAAATTAGAAAAGTCAGTTTAATAGCTAATTTTAATAATGGATGTTCTCACCAGTAAATAACAATTATCTAAGTCTGCACTGATTCTGCTCAGTAGTTGACCAGAGCCTGAGTGAATAAAAGCAAAAGCATCAGGTTTATACTTTATACGCAGGTGTTTGAATTCATTCAATATTAATTTTGATGATAAAGATGATTTTGATAGATTATTTGTATTACTGATTAGAAACATGGTTGACTTACCAACATTTAATTTGTAGTCTGAGGCACTATTGTAGATTTCTCCGTTATGTAGTAGTCATGGAATATCTTTTCATGAGTTTTAGAAATATAACAAAACATCACAACTGAAAAAGGTTATAGTAATATGTGTTACATTTTATACCAAAAACTATTGGATTTGGAAGATTTTGAAAGAGCAGTTCTAAAGGCAGTAGAAAGAGTTAAGTTGACAGACAGCGCCATTGCCTCTTTCTTGGTAAAATATGTATAGAGGAGCATAACTTTCTGTCAATAGTTAAGCATGTACAGCCTGATTCATGTAGGACTTTTCATAGCTTTGGTGAAACCGTGTGGAGACACATTTTTTTAATGTCATAAGATAAATGGAATGTATTCTTGATCAAACCTTTGTGTGTATCTAATGTAAATATCCAAGCTTATCATCAGCACTTCCTTTGTGGTACACAATCATTTCTAAAATAGAATTGTTATCCTGCATTTGTCTTGATTCTGTAAATCTTGAGTGTAATTTAGAAATAACGTGATTAACCAATAAACAAGATTTCTTTGCCAGAATGGCAGAACAATTCTTAATATCAAAGTTTATTAGTGAAATGGGGTGAATTTTTAAGAAAAGTGTATCTAAATTAGGTTTAAGAATAAAGATCGCTCTGTATTAGTTTGGGTACTTGTCACAGATAAAGAATAGTTTAATACAACTGTAGATTTTTAGGATATGAAATAAACCATGTTGCTACTCATAAAAATGGATGTATTGAAACCAGATTATCCTTAGGCTTTACCAAGCTTAGTCATGGCATTGCTTTCTAGATTTCCTCCAGTGATGTATTAGTCTCCATTTTTTCCTTAGATTTTCAGGCACTAAATTGTGGAAAAGCAATATAAAATGTATGTATATGGTCTTTATCTGTGCATTTTTGAAGCAAGTATTTCCTCATAAGTTTGGTGAAAAAGACAAAAGAATATCTTATACCTGCATATATAAAATAACATTAACTGGGGAGATATCCAAATCTTGGTTTAATTTAATTAAACTGGACAACATTTTTTGAAGGAACAGTTATGTGTTTAGAATAAATAGCACCTGTTTTAGATTAGGGCTGGTTTGAAGAAGCACATATTGATTTGAGTTTATGTTCAATATTTAGCGATTTAACTTTTTCGGGATCAAATCAGCAATGGAGTTCACTTCAAAGTGATACACTCCAGGATCTTTCCTGATGTTCATTAAAAGAAAAGTACAGTTGTGTAAGTTGAACTTACCATAACAGTAGATGTTCGAATGATCACTGCTGCAGTAGCCTTAGCTATGTGAGTTATACCCTACCAGCTGGCCAGCTTCCAAAGCTTCAGGGTACCTTCCATGTACCCAAACTGTCAAGCAACTCAAGCTGAGCTGACTAAAACACAAGTTTGGGCATGAAGCCCTTCAGAGCTTTTCAGCCAGCAGAAAGAGAGAGAGAGGCTGAGCCCTGACATAAAAAAAAATACCAAAAACAAGGTGGATGGAGGGATGAAGTGGCTACTGCAATGGTGGACATTCAAATACCTACTGGAATGGTAAGTACAACTTATACAACTGTACTATGTTCTTCATACTGATCACTGCTACAGTAGCCTTAGCTATATGGGTAGATTGCCATAGCAAAGTATATTTAGGAGGTGGAATGAGAAGGGCCAAGGACCCCCTGGAGGATGATCCTAGCAAAACTTGATCCAGACTTAGATAAGGAATCAATCTTATAGTGCTTCATAAAAGTATATACTGAGGACAAGTAGCAGCTTCTAGCATATTTCTAGAATATAACTTTTCCAAAAATCCATAGATGAACCAAGGCCTCGATAGAGGAGCCTTGACCCTGCCTGGAATAGATTTGTCATGGTGTATAACAAAAGGTAATAGCCTTAGACAACCATTTGGAAATGGTCTGTTTTGACACAGGTTGCTCCTGCTTCTTACCTTTAGAAGAAATGAACAGTTGATCCAAAGATTTGAAAAAAAAAATAGTTTTGTTAAGATAGTACCTGAGTTGTCTGTGGACATCCAATGTATGGAGTATACTTTCTCCCTCATTTTAGGTTCAGGAAAGAAAATGTGGAGATGGGATAGTCTGGCTTAAAGTAAACTTGGATACCACTTTAGGTATAAAAGAAGGATTAGTTATCAATGAAACCCTGTCCCTATGGAAAATGAGGTAGGGTTGACTCACCTCAAATGCTTGCAACTCAGATGTCCTTCTTACAGAGGTCAGATCAATCAGTAAAACAGTTTTCCATGTTAAGAATGTCAGGTCAGCCAGATTAGCTGGTTCAAACAGAGCAAGTGTTAGCTTCTCTAACACAAAATTAAGATCCCAAGGAGGGGCCACTGGTTTACTTGGAGGCCTCTTATGCAAACCCCCTTTCAAGAACATTATTACATGAGACTGCCTTGAAAGAGAAGGCTCTATTGGCAGACATTCTTAAATGGCTGATAAATGAACCTTGACAGAGGAATAAGGGAGGCCACAGGATAGTAACTCACATAAATATTGTAAAACCAGATAACAACTAGTGAACAATTAGCCCTGAATGGGTGGTGGTTATGTTGTTGGCACTAGCTAGAAAACATTTTCCATTTACAACTATATGATTTTCTAGTAACAGGCTTTCTTGCCTCAATTAGTACTCGCTGCACATCCTCAGAAAATGGGTGTTTAAAAGGAATTAAGGCTTTAGCATCCAGGCAGTCATTTGACGATGATTGATGTTGGGGTATATCAAACACCCCTGTTCTTGTGTGGCTAGATCTATTCTGTGAGGAAGCTTGTGGTAACTGCCTCTGGCCATTTCCCAAAGAAAGGAGAACCACAGTTGCCTGGGTGAGAAAGAAGTCACCACAATGATCTTGGAGAATTCTATCCAAATCTTCAGAAGTACTATGGATATTTGTGGAAAGGCATACAGGAACATTTCTGTCCAAAGAAAAGACGTGTCTTCCAAGCATTTGCATGCAGTCCTGAAACAACATTTTGCCAGTTGATTATTCAAAGAGAAGGTAAAGAGGTCTAATTGCGGAACTCACCACAGATGGATCAAATCTTGGAAGACCTCAATATAGTTTCTATTTGTGAGGGTCTACCCTGGGAGTCTATATCACATCATCAAACTCTCTAAATATCGAACAACTCTTCATTGAACACTATTTGACAAATCTTCATCCATCAAACAATCGTTTCAACAAAACCAGTAAGAAACCAGTGGGCCAACCTTCTGACCGCAACAAAATCAGCATTTTTAAAATCCACCCTAGTGGGGGAGCTGTTTATGTCTATAATGTCTAAAAGAATGGCAAAGCTGATGCCAAAATTGATAGATATGGATCAATGTGGTTATGTGGAGGGGAGGCAAACACTTGACAATATTAACAGAACACCAATCCAGAGGGAAGCTGAAGGTAAGAAAATATCACTGTTGTTGGTGGGTCTTGATGGGGAGAAAGCAATTGACCACAAAAGATGGTAGTTTATGAGCAGGACAATGAAAACATTTGCATTCCATGATAAAATTATAAAGCTAATTAGGAGGATATATGAGTGATTGGAGTTAAAAATGAAAGTGGGGTGGTTTCCTCTCTGATAATTTCTGTTTGAGCAGTGGAACCATGCAGAGGTATCCTCTCTCCCTTTGTTATTTGCACTATATTTAGAGGGTCTATATAATCTGAGTGAAAGCTTACTTGTGTGAATCACTATTTGTTGAATGATATTAAGCCAAAGCTCAATTAAGCAAAAGCTTGGTTACGCAAATTTATTTCCAAGCAAAGGACGGGGTTAGCCATCATCGGGTATTTGCCCTTTTCCCCACTGTAGTGCGATCTCGGAGTTGGTATATTTAGTTAGGGAGGTGAAGGGCATAGCCCCCCCCCCCACATTGGGGTGTGTGTGGGTGAAGCCCCCACTTTGCAGAATTTAAACTTAGTTTTGTTTGTTCCGATCAGTGGGTGGGCAGCTGTTTTTTTTTCCCCTGGAAAACGTTTCGCTTACCCGTGTGTTTGCTTAATTGAGCTTTCTCTTAATACAGTTCGATAAATAGTGATTTGCTCAATTAAGGGTTCACTCAAGTGATATAGACCCATATTTAGAACCATTGGTAAAGAAAATAAGAGATTCAGAAATTCAAGGATGTAACTGGTACAGTAGTCAAGAAAAGCTGGCAGATGACACTATTTTATACCTGATAAAACCAGAAAAAGACATTTTAGTGTTGTGGAACATTTTGAAAAAGTTTCAAATCTATTTGGGATACAAAATTCAAGAAGCTAAAACAACGGCATTAGCTGTAAATTATGTACCCACACACAAACTGGTTCAGCAATATCCATATTTATGGGGCAGGATAAAGGTAAGTACTTGGGAGTATGGATTAATAGGGATTCTGGTGTGGCAGCTAAGCATATGTGGGAAGAGACTAAACAAAAGATAATGTAAAAAATAAGAAATTGGAAGCTCTGTTATATGGATATGGATATCAAGATACAAGCAGTTAAATGTTTTTAGTCCCTTTAGTTTTATATACAGGTCAGGCATATTTTTATCAACCAGAGAAAAAGTTGTGGATAGCAAGTAATAAAGAGCTGAAGGATTTTACCTGGGAGGGGAAAACCATAAGAGTCAAGCGGGGTAAGTTGATACTTCCAACTGAACAAGGAAGTTTGTAATTACCTGATTTGAATGGGTATTTCAGAGCTATACAGTTAAGGCTCACAAGCAGAAACCTATAATTCAAATTGGAAAGGAATGATGATGAAACAGGGGGGGAAGCTCAAGAAAGAAGGAGTGATTGGGATTTTGGATGCAGATCCTTATGGAGAATAACAATGATTATACAGAATATTATACTCATAAAGTATCAGAAAGTATTCTAAGAACTAAGCCAACACAGGAATGGAGAAAGGAGATTCTACCATTAGGGATGACTGCAATTAGGGATACATACTAGGTGACTTCAATTACCCTAATATAGACTGGGAACACTACTCAAGCCCAAACACCCTAGCCCAAAAGTTCCTGGAATTCATAAACTCAAATGCCATGGAACAACTAGTCACCATCCCCACAAGAGGAGATAACATACTTGATCTCATCATCACGAACATGGGAGCACAATGTTCAACACCAGAAGTATACCCCTCACTGGTGAGATCAGATCACAAACTAATCTCACCGGAGGTCCTCATCCCACCCCCACCTGAAATAAAAAAGACCACAGTAAAGAACTTCTCAAAAGCCGACTTCACACTTCTAAAGACTAGTGTGGTCTCCTTTAAGGCCCCCGAGCTGGCGGAAAACAGTACTCAAGCCGCTGAATCACTTACAAATGCCTTCTACCAGCACCTGCAGGACTGCATGGATAAGGCAATCCCAAGCAAAACAAAGACTCTTTGTACCAAAGGCAAGCGTCCAGTCTGGTGGACCCCAGCCATAAACAAACTCTACAACAAAAGGAGGAAGCTACTACAAGATAGAGCAAAATCCTTAAAAGGTAAGACACCCTTGATCACTATAAGTAAAAACTAAGAGCTCTCATAAAATCATCCAAAGCAAATTTTGAGAGAAAAATAGCTAAAGACTCAAAAGACAATCATAAGGCCTTCTTTAGCTATGTTAGAAACCTGGGAGGAAACTCCCAGATATGCTCAGAACTAGTTCAAAATGATGTGAAGATTACTGATCCTACAGACATTGCCAACATACTGGCTGACAGGTTCAGTGCAAACTTCTCCCCAAAAGGAGAGATATCTATACCAAACGATTGCAGCCCCCAAACATCTCCAGCGCCCAAGTGAGAACTGCTCTCCAAAGCAAAAACACAGCATCCATGGGACCTGATGGTGTCCCCGGCTGTGTGCTCCACGAACTCAATGAGGAATTAAACCCACAGCTAGGACAGCTGTTTAATCAAAGTCTTACCTCTGGATACACTCAGGAGTGGCGCACTGCCACTGTGGTACCACTTCACAAAGGCGGTGCCTCCACCGGCCCTGGAAATTACCGCCCCATTAGCTTGACAAGCCTTATCTGCAAAGCCATGGAGAGGATCATAATGGACCTCATAAATAAAGACATAGGGAATTTGCAGACTTTGGATCCAACCCAGTTTGGCTTTGTCAAAGGCAGATCATGCCTTTTAAACTTGGTTGACTTTTGAAACAGTCACCAAAGCCATTGATGAGGGAAAGGCAGTCCATACAGCCTACCTCGATCTGGCTAAGGCCTTCGATACAATACCCCACTCGGGTATCATTGAAAAACTCATCAGCTTAAATGTTAACCCATACATCACAAGATGGGTTGCAAACTGGCTGAGTGACAGAACCCACAGGGTCAGAGTTGCTGGCGCCATGTCAGACTCAAAGCCTGTCACAAGTGGTGTCCCACAGGGCTCAGTCCTGGGCCCACTCTTGTTTGGCATCTACTTTTCAAGTACAAGCAAACACAGGACGGTTATGGCTGACAAAGTTTGCAGATGACTGCAAACTGGCCATAGTAGAAAACACATCTGACACAGATATCCTTCAGAAGGGTCTCACAGAAACGGATAACTGGTGCCAGAGCCACGGCCTAAAGTTAAATGCCACAAAATGCATAGTCATACCCTTCGGGAAAAACAAGGTTACCCTAGCTACCAAATAGGTGGCAATCCACTGAGCATAGAAGAAGTTATCAGGGACCTGGGGACCCAGGTTGATAGTAGTCTGTCATTCGACACCCATGTAGCTAAAGTAGTTAGGAAGACCTTCTACATTGCCCACCTTATCATGAAGGGATTCTCATCTAGATCAAGGGAGGTCATAGTCTCCCTTTACTCATCACTCATCAGACCAATGATTGAGTACAATGCCCCATTCGGAATGTATCTGACCCGACACTTGCAGCAGCTGGAGAGGCCACAAAGTTCCTCACCAAAAGGATAAAGGGTCTCAAAATCTGTCCTATGCTGCCCGACTGAAAGAACTCCAGCTCTATTCAGTCGCTTACCGCTTGCTCAGAGGTGACCTTTGCCTAACATACAAGGCCATGTCAAACCCAGATTTGATGAAAATGCTTCACCTCAAAAAATCTAGATCCATCAGAGCCACAAGGGCGGGAGACTTAAACCTCGACACGGCTATTAATAGGACGTGCTGGAGGGATAGATTCATCACCCAAAGACTCCCTATGCTGTGGAACAAAATCCCGGTACATGTGAGGCTGAGCACCTCGCTGGCCTTGTTCAAGAGAAATCTTGACCAATGGATGGGAGATCGCAGATATACCCCAGGGATTACCTCAGTGTCACTGCTCGACAGAGGCACAGCAAAATAATGGGTATAGTTCCCCATACTAAAGGGGTGGCGTAAGCCACAAAACGATGGGCTAGGCTTGTAAATGCCCTCGGGCAGATAGCCTAGTATGAACCTATGAACCTATGAACCTATGAAGACAATAGGCAAGAGGAATCTAGAATTTATTGTAGAAAACTGGCAAAAGATCTGTGGCATTGGGAGCAGATAATTAGAGAGGGAAATGTAATAGAATGGGTAGAGGCCAAGAATTTATTTGGACTGCAAGCTAGAGATTGCCTTTCCTATCAAGGATTGATATCAGAGTATAGGCAAAGAGAAAGAAATAGAGGATCCTAAGCGAAAGACCAGCACTGATAGAGTTTTTAGTAGAATCTAGAACAGAAGCTGCTGTTAAAAAAGGGAAAATTAGTAGAGCATACAAAATATTGCATGATGTCTATAAGAATCACTGAAGTCGTATGACATGTGCCATATAATTCAGCACTCGAATAGAAAACATTGTTGAAGAAAAAACTTGTTTCCCAAACCGATCCACCACCCTAGACTCCTTGTCCAGAGGGTGGACCGAGGAACTGTCCTGTGCCAGTTCCCTCTTGGTGGCAGCACCAACCACCATAGTGTCCATTGGGGATCCCTTGTATCATGCCTGTCTGTCTGAGGGAGGAGAGAGGATCCTGTCCAGGCATTGTGGTATTGGCTGTATGGTGTCAGGCTCCTCCTTCCATGTCCACGTGGTGATAAGATCCACTAAGGGATCCGCAGGAGGGGACAACCAGGATGTAGATGGGCCCGTGCCAAAGGCCTCCAAGAATACTGACTCATCCGTAGAGGGTTTTGGGGCTCACCAACCTCCCCTCTGGCGGATGATCTCCATGATATCTCCAAAGGAGACATCCTCAGGAGGTGACCTGGGGGAACCCTCACCTTCATCTAAGTCAGTATCTTCTGTCAGGGACTTGGGGGGAGTCCATGTGCCTTCTTTTACATGAGTGCTTACAGGGACCATCTTCAGTGGGACTCTGAAGAGGGCTCGTGAGTCACGGGGGGTTCCACAATGGGATCCACCTGGGGGGTCCTCTAGCACGGGCTGTCCCTGGGACAAGCTGAAGCGAGTCGTGACCAAGCCAACTTCATGCCACTCAAGTCAGAAGTCACAAACTTCATGACACCCATGCAGACGGGAACTGAAAGTTCGACTGCTGAGTCCTACACTAAGGCACTGTATGAGCACATCCACTCATGCATGAATCGTGCCATCCCAAGTAGGACCAAGATGCACTCCTCTAAAAAAAGGAAGCCAATCTGGTGGTCCCTTGCCATAAACAAACTTTACAACAAAAGGAAGAAACTGCTGCAGAAAAGAGGAAAATCCCAGGATGCAAAAAACTCCCTTACCAGCCTCAGGAAGAAGCTGAGATCCCCCATAAAATCCTCCAAAGCTAGTTATGAAAATAAAATTGCCAAAGATTCCAAAGACAACCACAAGGCATTCTATAACTATGTCAAGAATCTAAATGGCAGTGCTCAGATCTGCTCGGACCTACAACAGAATGGCATTACATATACTGATCCCAAGGATATTGCCAATATCCTGGCAGATCAATTCAGTGCCAGCTTCACCTCCCTCTCACCCCTTTAAATGGCTCATCTCAATACCGGAAGATTGCCAAATTCCAGTAATAACGGCCACACAGGTAAAAAACGCACTCTCCAAGCTAAGAATACAGCATCCATGGGACCAGATAACATCCCAGGCTGTGTACTACATGAACTACAAAATGAACTGGTACCTCACCTAAGTGTCATGTTTAATCATACCCTCACTTCAGGCTTCATGCCCACTGAGTGGTGCACAGCTACAGTTATCCCACTCCATAAGGGGGGATCCACCTTGGATCCTGGGAACTACCGCCCCATCAGTCTGACGAGCCTGATCTGCAAGGCCATGGAACGTATTATCATGGAACTTATAAACAAAGACATTGGCAACCTTAAAACACTGGACCACACCCAGTTTGGGTTCATGAAGGGCCGATCTTGTCTCCTGAACCTGATTGACTTCTTTGAATCAGTCTCCAGAGCCGTGGACGAGGGTAATGCAGTCTACACAGCCTATCTGGACCTCGCCAAGGCCTTTGACACCATCCCCCTACTCTGGAATCATAGATAAACTTACTAAGCTGGGCATTAATCCCTACGTCACTCGAGGGGTTGCCAACTGGCTTCCTGACAGAACCCACACTGTAAAAGTAGCTGACTCCAAATCCAGCTCCAGACAAGTGACAAGTGGAGTACCTCAGGGTTCAGTCCTGGGACCTCTCTTGTCTGGCATCTACTTCTCTGAAGTACAGGCCAACACAAAGGAACTCTGGCTAACAAAGTTTGCAGATGACTGGAAACTGGGAGCCATTATTGATTCCCCAAATGATGTCGCTACTCTACAAAAGGACCTTACAGAAACAGATGCTTGGTGCCAGAGCCATGGGCTCAAGCTCAATGCCAAGAAATGCATAGTTATCCCCTTTGGGGAAAAAAATGTACCCGTGAATTACCACATAGGTGGCAGCACATTAAACACCAAAAGTGTGATAAGAGACTTAGGGACACAGGTGGACAGTGGTCTCACCTTCAATAACCGCATCGCCACAACAGACAAGAAATCCTTCTGTATGGCACACCTCATCACTAAGGGCTTTTCATCCAGAAAAAAGGAGGTCATTGTCCCACTGTACTCATCCCTCATTAGACCCATTATAGAATACAATGCCCCATTTGGTATGTACCTCTCAAGACATCTGCAACAACTGGAAAGGCCCCAGAAATACCTCACTAAAAGAATCACAGGCCTAAAGCAGATGCCCTATGCTGACAGCCTTAAAAAACTCCAGCTATACTCTGTCGCATATCTTCTACTCCGAGGCGATCTCTGCTTAACATACAAGGCCATGTCAAACCCAGAGCTGTTGGACATGCTACACTTAAAGAAAACACAATCCCTCAGAGCCACACGCTCTAGGGATCTAAACCTTGTCATCACAATAAACAAAACATGCTGGAGGGATAGGTTCTTGACCCAGAGACTCCCCAGACTCTGGAATAGACTGCCCATACATGTCAAGCAGAGCACCTCTTTAGCCCTCTTCAAAAGGAACCTTGATAACTGGACAGGGGCGGCCCGTGCTATTGGACTGACGGACTGCAGCCCCCTCAACTTCAAACTAACAAAAGAAAAAAAAAGAAAAAAAATATTTCAAAATTTCGTGCATGCGCACTAGTCCAGACTGCTGCTGAGACAGTCTGGAGCATGGAGCATGCGCTGATTGAGACATGTGAACAGGAGCACTCCCACAAGTCTACGCAGTTTTAAACTGCCTGGGAACTCGCGTCGGGGTCGGACTGCAAGGTCAGCAGTCAGGAGAAGGATCTCGGTTCTGGATTGGAGCTTGCTGCAGGGGAAGATCTCGCGACGGGCAAGGTCGGATTTGCGTGGGTTTTCAGCTGCACTCGGGGGTTTTGTGGACAGGGACCTGGATTTAATGGTGGTTTTGCGGACAGGGATTTACTACAGGACCAGGTAAGTATACAGGGAGAGTGTGTGTGTGTGCGTGTGTGTGTGTGTGTAAATGCCCCTGGTGCAATATACTGGTGGTTAGGCTCGTGGTGATGTGGTAGGGAATACCTCAGGCTTGAACCCTGTACCTTGTATGCAGGTGTTAAAGACCTGAATTCCCTACCCACCACAATTTGTAAAAAAATTGCAGATTTTTGCCTCATATTTGATCTGATCTGTTCCTCATAATATCTGTGGTTTATAAATGTTGCAATGCTTGATATTTGATGGTGCAGTGGTAGTATTGTTGCCTCACAGCTGCAGGTTCTCAGGTTTGCTTCTTGACTGGGGTGCCTTCTTTGTGGGGGGGGGTCTGTATCTTCTCCCTGTGTTTGTGTGGGTTTGCTTTTGTGTCCTCCCATGTTACAAAGACATGTCTGCATTATTTCTTCCTGGGCCTCTTTTGAGAATTGTTTTTTTTTGTTCCAAATCAGACTGTCCTGATTAACAAATGTTAAATAAAATTGACAGGCATTTGAATTTCAGACTTCAGGTTTCTGAATGTTTAGTTCCTTACATATTTTATGGTGCAGTGGTAGTATTGTTGCCTCACAGCTATAGGTTTTCTGGTTTGATTCTTGGCTGGGGTGCCTTCTGTTTGGAGTCCGCATCTTATCCCTGTGTTTGTGTGGATTTGCTCTGGTGTCCTGCCATTTTACAAAGACATGTGTCTACAGTATTTCTCCCTGGGCCTCTGCTGAAAATTGTTTTTGTTCCGTCAATAGTAAAATTGACAGGCATTTGTATTTCAGACTTCATATTCTTCAGAAAATACATAGTAAAACAATGTTTTATTCTAGCAATAAATATATAGTAACACAACCTTTTATTATAGCAAATTTTTAAGTTTATAAGATGGCTATTTGAAATTTGTCCTTATTTTTGGGACTGTAATACCCTGTTAGTGGCTTTGTCCAGGTTTTTTGTGCTATGGTTGACAGCTATGGCAAGAACTGAATTCACTGAATATGTTTGAGGGCTGTATTCCCTCATTACTGGGTTTGTCCAGGTGTTTTGTGCTAAGAGGTTGACAGCTATGGTGAGAACTGAATTCATTAAATGATAGCCATTTAAGTTTCAGTCTTCCTCTCTTTCACAAAGCAGCTGATTTGGCGTAGTGGTATGTTGCTCTTGACTGTTTTGCACAGGGACCTTGGCAGTAAAATGTATGGTGGTAACACAGCATTTTTCTTTCACAAAGCAGGTGATTTGGCATAGTGGTATGTTTTTCTGGCTCTCTTGCACAGGGACCATGGCAGTAAAATGTATGGTGGTAACACAGCATTTTATTCTAGCAGCTTTCCAAGATTATACAAGCAATGTTTAATGTGTCCCTGGTTTTTGCCCTTTTGACCCACCCCAATAAATTTGGCTTTTTCCAGACTTCTTGTGCTGCAAAGTTGAGATGCAGTTGAGTATTGAGTAGATTTTACAAGGAGCTGAGAGCTGCAGGGGAAGAGAAGTTTAGTGCTGATTATGCTAAGTCAGCCCATTGCTAATAGCACAAAAGGTTGTGTACTTGCTTTTGATGCAGAAGGTTGTTGGTTCTACTCCCATAAGGGGTGAATGCTGCCGTACTGAAAATGAAGATACTATGAGCCTGTTATCAGTTTGCCATCCATTTCCTATTGCAATATTACTAGCTTATTTTTAATGTAATTTAGGCAATTTATTCCTCAGGGGTATCAGACACTTTATTTTTCGATGAAACCATGAAATATAAAGGTGATTGCTAGCATCAACCTCTTCATTACAGATTTATTTAACGTGGAATTATTTAGATGACTTTTTTACTACTTCAGAGATTGTGCATATTTACTGATAATGGTGGACTGTAGAATTGTGCATATTTACTGATAACAGTGGACTGTAGAAGTTTGAGTAGACTTTTATGATGGAAATGTTCTGAATTGGACAGTTTTGTTTCATTGTTTACTGGAAAAATGTTCAAAGCAATAGGAAGGTGTATCAAAGAGCACATGTATGTTTCATATGCAAGGGGCCTATGATTTGAAAACAGCCCATAATTAATTTTTATCTGCCACAGGTAAAATGTATTTTCTTTGAATGTGGGTTTTAATGTTGTTTCAATGAATGTGCGTGTCAAGGGCAGAGAAGGTTTAATGCCAAGTTTGTTTAGCAGATGTCTTAGTGTTTGTGCTGTAAAATGCAAAATAAAACTTTCAAATGAAGTTCAAATCATCATAGAAGTAAATCAGTATGCACATTAGTGTTTATGGTAAATGGAGTGAAATAGCAAAGTAATGGATCATTGGAATGGCTGCAGGGAGGCTCCATTTGACCATGGTTTTGTGAGGGGGAAGGGCGGCAAACTTAGAACAGCCCCAGCTGAACTATACCTCCTAACTGTCCAGATTTTCAAAGAATGAATAGATTTTTTGCTTCTTATTTTTGGTTTGTTCCTCATAAAATTTGTGGTTTTCTGGCAAATCATTTAGGAATTAAGTCACTAAATAATGACACACTAGTTTCAGACTTCATAACCTTCAGAAAAATGCATGCTAAAGTAAGACCTGTTCTATCAACTGTCCCAGTTTATAGAAGAGCAATTTTTAGTACTGTTTATATGTTCCCCCAATATATTTGGCCTTGTCCAGATTTATGTCCCAGTTTATACAAGAACAATTTTTAGTACTGTTTATATGTTCCCCCAATATATTTGGCCTTGTCCAGATTTATTGCATTAACACGTTGAGAGGTACATGCATATAAATTGCTTTATAGAATTAGGCATAGCCAAACCTCTGAACTGTCCCTGATTTTGACTCAAAATATTGCTCTTCCCCTAATGATCCCTCCGCAAAATAGCATTTTTGGAAGAAAACATGGAGGGTTTATAATTAAGAAATAACTGTAATAATCAGATTACTTTTATTTCAGAAATGCATGTAGATTATTTTATTTTGTCATCTGCTCAAGTTAGCAGTACATATATTAGAGAGTTCCTTCTTTGACAGGTTCCCAGTTGTATTGTGTTGCTATTTTATATTTTTACATCACATTTGTTGGTCCATTTTTCATAAAATTGTGTTTTTTTGGCAAATTAGTGACAAATCATTAAAGACTGAAGTTAGAAAATAATGACAGACATTTGAGTTTCAGATTTCATACCATTCAGAAAATTCATACTAATGCAAGACCTCTACTAGCTTTCTAAGTTTATAAGAGCAATATTTGAAAAATTGTCCTTATTTTTGGGCCTTTGTCCCATTTCTTTGTATGGCTTTGTCCAGATTTCTTGCTCTGAGGTTGAGAGGTATGACAAATGTGTCAGGGCCATCACAAGTCAGCCAGAGACATTTCAAACTGTGACATACTTGTTACACCCCACTCCCCCATGTAGTGACTCTGGATGTGTCGAAGCAAGGCAAGGAGTAGTTATGCAGTGTAAATGTGCAGAGAATCCCACCCATCCAAGGTAGACACAAGTACTAGAGTGGCTTTTCATCTGTCCTTGATTTTTACAGAATGGTCTGGTTTCTGTCATATTTTTTGTACTGTTGATTTATGCTTATTACTCAAAGTGGCCTGTTGCTCTGTGTTTAAGTAGCAATACTTTAATGACCATCAGGTAAGCTTGGCTGAGATTGCAAGATGCAAGTAAGCTTTAATAAGCATACTGTTAAAGAATTGCCAACATTGAAAGCCTTTCTGTTGCCATGTAGAGAATACTTAACTAGATAATGTATAAGCCTTGGGTATTGAAATGCATATGCCAGTATTTGTAATAAAGGACAGAATTACATTATTTTAAGAGTCTCATTACACTTGGAGACTTCCAGTCATCTCTGCAGGCTTTACCCGTAAACCGAATGCCAATCGCGTGGTCCATAACCTGTATAGTAATCCTTTTAAGCAATGTACCTTGAGCTTATTTCTTGTTTGCTTTTCATTTTTTACTTTGATCATGTTTTCCCCATGAAACAAGTAGATGTCAGGCAGCAGGTCTTTTTTTGGATAAGGAACATTTTTACAAGTGGGGGCATCAGAGATTTCTACTTTCAGCATGTTGCTTGTTACTTTAATAAAGCTGAATATAAATTATAATTAGAACTGCAGTGCAAGAAGTGGTTTGAGTTGAGTGCTGCTTGTTTTTCTTATACTTGATTTTGACTGGCATTCCATTAATGTATTTAAAAAAAAGTAATTTAGTTTTTCATGCCTCACAACCTTTTTTGTTTCCATCTAGATATTAAGCTGTCATGCAGCCAATGCTTTGAAATATTTTTATTCTTCTACACTTAATTTTGTCTTGATTGGACTCTCATGATGACTGTTTGGCACCCAGTGCAGTATATTTAGTTTTTGTGGTTTGCTACTACAGGTGTGTGTGTGTGTGTGTGTGTGTGTGGTAGGGAATACCTCAGGCTTGTACCCTGTTCCTTGAATTCCCTACCCACCACCATTTGTAAAAAAAAACACTGCAGATATTTGCCTCATTTGATCTGATCTGTTCCTCATAATATCTGTGGTTTGTAAATGTTGCAATGCTTGATATTTGATGGTGCAGTGGTAGCATTGTTGCCTCACAGCTGTAGATTCTCAGGTTTGCTTCTTGGCTGGGGTGCCTTCTTTGTGGGGTCTTTATCTTCTCCCTGTGTTTGTGTGGGTTTGCTCTGGTGCCCTGTCATTTTACAAAGACGTGTCTGCAGTATTTCTCCCTGGGTCTCTGCTGAAAATTGTTTTTATTCTGCCAGCAGTAAAATTGACAGGCATTTGAATTTCAGACTTCATGTTCTTCAGAAAATACATAGTAACACAACCTTTTATTCTAGCAATTTTCTAAGTTTATAAGATGAATATTTGAAATTTGTCCCTATTTTTGGGACTGTATTCCTCCATTATTGGCTTTGTCCAGGTTTTTTGTGCTAAGGTTGACAGCTATGGCAAGAACTGAATTCACTGAATGTTTAAGGGCTGTATTCCCTCATTACTGGGTTTGTCCAGGTGTTTTGTACTAAGAGGTTGACAGCTATGATGAGAACTGAATTCACTAAATGATAGCCATTTAAGTTTCAGTCTTCCTCTTTTACAAAGCCGCTGATTTGGCGTAGTGGTATGTTTCTCTGACTGTTTTGCACAGGGAGCTTGGCAGTAAAATGTATGGTTCTAGCAACTTTCCAAGATTATACAAGCAATGTTTGTGTCCCTGGTTTTTGGGCTTTTGACCCCCCCCCCAATACATTTTGGCTTTTTCCAGTTTTCTTGTGCTGCGAAGTTGAGTATTGAGTAGATTTTACAAGGAGCTGAGAGCTGCAGGGGAACAGAAGTTTAGTGTTGCTTAAGTGAAGTTGGTTTTCCTTAATAGCACAATAGGTTGTGTACTTACCTTTGATGCAGAAGGCTGTGGGTTCTACTCCCACAAGGGGTGGATGCTGCTGTACTGAGAATGTTCTCCTTGGTGAAGATACTAACTATGAGTCCGTTATCAGTTTGCCATCCATTTCCTCTTGCAATATTACTAGCTTATCATTTTTTTAATGCAATATAGGCAACTTATTCCTGAGGGGCAACAGACACTTTATTTTTCGATGAAACCATGAAATATAAAGGTGTTTGCTAGCAGCAACCTCTTCATTAGTTACAGATTTCTTTAATGTGGAATTATTTAGATGACTTTTACTTCTTCAGAGATAGTGCATATTTACTGATAATGGTGGACTGTAGAATTGTGCATATTAACTGATAATGGTGGACTGTAGAATTGTGCATATTTACTGATAATGGTGGACTGTAGAATTGTGCATATTTACTGATAATGGTGGACTGTAGAATTGTGCATATTTTCTGATAATGGTGGACTGTAGAATTGTGCATATTTACTGATAATGGTGGACTGTAGAATTGTGCATATTTACTGATAATGGTGGACTGTGGAAGTCTGAGTAGACTTTTATGATGAATGTTCTGAACTGGGCAGTTTTGTCATTATGGGTGCATGCATTTTGTTTCATTACTTACTGGGAAAATGTTCAAAACAAATTTAAAACGCCCTCTAACAACTGTAATATATTGTACAAGGAATATAATTTAGTACAATGAGGAAGGTGTATCAAAGAGCACATGTATGTTTCATATGCAAGGGGCCTATGATTTGAAAACAGCCCAAAATTAATCTTTATCTGCCACTGGCAAAATGTATTTTCTTTGAATGTGGGTTTCAATGCTGTTTCAATGAATGTGAGTTTCAAGGGCAGAGAAGTTTTAATGCTAAGTTTTCATTGTGAGACTGCATTGCCTTGTTTAGTAGATGACTTAGTGTTTGTGCTGTAAAATACAAAATAAAACTTTCAAATGAAGTCCAACTCATCATAGAAGTAAAGCAGTATGCACATTAGTGTTTATGGTAAATGGAGTGAAATAGCCAAGTAATGGTTCACTGGAATGGCTGCAGAGGCTCCATTCAACCATGATTTTGTCAGGGGGGAAGGGCAGCAAACTCAGACAGGCCCAGCTGAACTATACCTCCCAACTGTCCAGATTTTCAAAGAATAAATAGATTTTTGCTTCTTATTTTTGGTTTGTTCTAAATAAAATTTGTAGTTTTCTGGCAAATCATTTAGAAATTAAGTCACTAAATAATGATACACTGAGTTTCAGACTTAATAACCTTCAGAAAAATGCATACTAAAGTAAGAACTGTTATTCTATCAACTGTCTCAATTTATACAAGAGCAATTTTTAGTACTGTTTATATGTTCCCCCAATATATTTGGCCTTGTTCAGATTTACTGCATTAACAGGTTGAGAGGTACATGCAAATAAATTGCTTTATAGAATTAGGCATAGCCAACCTCTCAACTGTCCCCGATTTTTGGCTCAAAATGTTGCTCTTCCCCTAATAATCCCTCCGCAAAATAGCAATTTTGGAAGAAAACATGGAGGGTTTACAATTAAGAAATAACTGTAATAATCAAAGTTATAGATTACTTGAAATGCATGTAGATTATTTTATTTTGTCAGCTGCTCAAGTTAGCAGTACTAATATTAAAGTGTCCCTTCTTTGACAGGTTCCCAGCTGTATTGTGTGGCTATTTTATATTTTTGCATCACATTTGGCCCATTTTTCATAAATTGTGTTTTTTGGCAAATTAGTGACAAATCACTAAAGACTGAAGTTAGAAAATAATGACAGACATTTGAGTTTCAGATTTTATACCCTTCAGAAAAGTCATACTAATGCAAGACCTACTCTATTATCTTTCTAAGTTTATTAGAGCAATATTTAAAAATTGTCCTTATTTTTGGGCATTTGTCCCAGTTCTGTGTATGGCTTTGTCCAGATTTCTTGCTCTGAGGTTGAGAGGTATGACAAATGTGTCAGGGCCATCACAGTCAGCCAGGGACATTTCAAATTGTGACATACTTGTTGCACCCCACTCCCCCATGTAGTGACTCTGGATGTGTCCAAGCAAGGCAAGGAGTAGTTATGCAGTGTAAATGTGCAGTGTGTCCCCCCCATCCAAGGTAGACACAAGTACTACAGTGGCTTTTCATCTGTCCTTGATTTTGCAGAAAGGTCTGGTTTCTGTCATATTTTTGTACTGTTGATTTATGTTTATTACTCAAAGTGCCTGATGCTCTGTGTTTAAGTAGCAATGCTTTAATGACCATAAGGTAAGCTTGTCTTAGATCGTAAGATGCAAGTAAGCTTTAATAAGCATACTGTTAAAGAACTGCCAACATTGAAAGCCTTTCTGTTGTTGCCATGCAGAGAGTACTTGACTAGATAATGTATAAGCCTTGGGTATTAAAGGACAGGATTCCATTATTTTAAAAAGCTCATTACACTTGTTGGAGACTTCCAGTCATCTCTACAGACTTTACCCGTAAACTAAACAGAATGCCAATCATGTGTGGTCCATAACCTGTACAGTAATCCTTTAAGCAATATATCTTGACCTTGTTTCTTGTTTGCTTTTCATTTTTTACTTACATGTTTTCCCCATGAAACAAGTAGATAGGTGTCAGGCAGCAGGTCTTTTTGGATAAGAAACATTTTTACAAGTGGGGGCATCACAGAGATTTCTACTTTCAGCATGTTACTTGGTACTTTAATAAAGCTGAATATAAATTATAATTAGAACTGCAGTGCAAGGAGAAGTGGTTTGAGTTGAGTGCTTCTGGTTTTTCTTGTACTTGATTTTGACTGGCATTCCAGTAATGTATTTAAAAAGTAATTTATTTTTTCATGTCTCACAACCTTTTGTTTCCATCTAGATATTAAGTAAGCTGTCATGCAGCCAATGCATTGAAATATTTTTATTCTTCTACACTTATTTTTGTCTTGATTGGACTCTCATAATGATGGTTTGCCACCCAGGGCAGCGTATTTAATTAAAGTTAGTTTTTGTGGTTTTGAGCATAGCTCCTCCCCTTTCTAGTTGGACACACCCCTTCCCTTGACCCCGCCCATTCAGCTGTCTCCTGCAGCCCCCCTTTGATTTGAAGTCACCAGCCGCCACTGTAACTGGATGGGAGAAAGGAAATTCACCCCAGGGATCACATCAGTCACCCTGCTAGACAGGGGTCCAGGGAAGTAAATAGTGTGGGAAGAAATAGCCAGGGAATTGTTATGGCTAGGCTTGTATAGGCCCTAGGGCCGATAGCCTAGTACCAACCTATGAACCTATGAAACAAATCCATGGGAGCCTGGGCTGAGTCCAAAAAAATAGGCCAGGGTCTCGATCCTTGGGAAGAGAACCCTCTCCACCACGTCGAACACCGATGGAGAGCGCACCTCCTTAGCAACCAACAAGGAGGAAGCTCTCCCCAGCTCTGCCGTGAGGATCGGGGCCAAGGTAGCCGGGATTCCGAAGGAACGGCTCGGATCTGACATCGGAGCCAAAGACGCCTCCATTCACTCGGATCCAACTCCCCATTCTCGGCCCCAAGAGTTGCTTGGATCCAAACAGGTCTGATCTGAGGAACTCAAGGTAATCGTCGGCGTTGAGGTTGGAGGAACCGTTGGTGCCAAACCTCCAGCTCCTCGGATCCTCAGATCCATAAACCCTGAAACCGCAGGCTGGATCAGGGAAGGAGGAATTGGATGGAAGAAGGGCATGGAGGTCCCCTCCCCGGCTGGAGAGGGGCCTGGCAAGACTCCCATTTGGATTTGGGTCCGAATGAACCTCATCATCCTGTCCATATCTAGCTCCGAGTCGAGCGCGAGGAGGCGATCAACTCGGATCTGGCTGGTTTGTGCGATGACCTCGATGAAGGCCTCAGGTCCAAGGGCTCATTCAGCTCCGGGGAGAACCTCGGGGCTGGAGCCGAGGAAAAGCAGTCCTAGTCACTTTGGAAGGCGGGCTAGGGAAGGGCTCCTGCTCTGCAGACCGCTTGCGGTGCCTATCTCCTCTCTTCTCCTTGTCTTTCTTCTCTTTTCCTTTAGTCCCCCCTTCAACAGGCTTAGTGGGAGGTTGAGTCCCAGCCTGAGGGGGGGATGATCAGCTACTGGAAGAGCCGAGGTCGAGGTCGCCGTGTCCAAGGCAGAAACTGGTAGAAGGCCCTTAGCTACCAGCTTTGCCTTCCTTTCTTTTAGGGCCCTAGGGTTAAACCCTGCACACACACTACATGGCAAAGAAAGATGGGGAACACACAGTATGTGGCCATCAGCCGGTGACAGCTTGTGGCCACACTCTGTGCATTTTTTAAAAGTAGGTTTTGGCTGCTCAGCCATACTAAAAACCCACTCAGCCAAAACTTAAGCCAAAACTACCACACACATAATAAGGTTGGGAAGGCCTACTATCTACCTTACTACAACTTTAACTTTTTTTTTTTTTTTTACACACAAAAAAAACGACGAACAGTGAAGAGGCGGAAAAGGTTAAACTAATGACCACACACACTCACTAAAAGTACAAGAAAAACTATTACTCACTCTACCCAACTTGGAGCTAAAAAGATCACGATGCTAATGCTTGAAGCGGCAAATGAGATCTGGGTAGGTAGGATATGTGAGGGATTATGGGTAAGGGGAGGAGCTTGGAGCAGATGCTTGGAAAAGTTGCCGGCTCGGATCCAATATGGATCCGAATATCCACAGGTTGCATATAAATGAAGTTAACTACTTCAGATGGTATATTATTTCTTGAATAATTTGAACATCTTAGTAAGTTATGCTTTGTAGTAACTGCGGTGGTGGTGCTGCGGTAGCGTTGTCGCCTCACAGTTAGACGTTGCCCGTTCGATTCTTAGAGCGTCTTCTGTGTGGTGACATGCATGAACGGGCATTCCTTTGTTGAAGGTTGTGCGTTAGGCCCGGCAAGCCAGCACGTAAAACTCTACTGCCAATCATTAGCAGACCGGAGTTCCGCTGTGGCGACCCCTAACCGGGAAAAGCCGAAAGACACAAACAAGTAGCTTATGCTTTGTCTTTTATGCTATAATGTGCTGTATTGTATGCATCAGGTAAGTCTGTAGTAGATCTCAAAGTAAGGTGTTTCATATTTAATGAGGTCTAACTGTTCCCATTATATAGTTCACCAGTATCATATTTATTGAATCTACTCATCATTCTGACTGCTTGGCTACTGCAGTGTTGCACCACTCCTTTTGTGACCTGTGATGATTAAGTTGTACAGTAGAAAAAAATGCAGCATACTGCAAATGCATTTATTTACACGATACACTCAGCAACTCTGGTGCCTTTGACAATCTATCTTCTATGGAGTTAATTTTACTTTTGTTTGATTTGGGTTGTAAAATAAAATATACTGCATGGTATCACTGCTGCTGTTAATGTACACTTCCTGCAGAGTTCTATGGAATGCATGTTACTTAATCTGACGTATGACAAAAACTAGTTAATGTCTTCCTATGTTATAATTCACACTTTGCTGAAGCTGCTGTAACTATATCACTGTTATAGTGCTTTTCCTTGATCATCTATATATAATCAGCACTTGATTCACTTTATCAGAAACTAAACAAACTTGTCAACTCCCAAATTAACTCATCTGCCCCAGAATACTGAAAACTAATTATATCACAGACTGAATTATATGAGAAGTGTATGTTCATATGTCACGGAGACAGACCTTTATGGTATAAAAAAAGTTTATTAACAGGAATCAAATCTTTATTTTTGCACGGGGCAAGGCAAGCCCCCTCCCCAACAACCCACCAAGAATAAACTTTACTCTCCCCTTTTTGTATTAATAACCATGAGATGTACAGATGTGGGGGAAATGATTACTTGTATTTACTTTTCTCTGAGGTTGTGCAACTTTAGTGCTGTCTTCTAAAAGTTCAGGAGGTAGGAACAACCCTCTCTCTAGTAGGGTACAGGGAGGTCTTACATTGTAAAACTGTTTTTATAGACATCTTTGCTTAACTTCTTAGTTTTCCCAAGTGTTTCTATTTGCATCACTGTTATGAAATCAAACTTAACTACTGTAGTCACTGTTATAAGAATTAATTTAACTAGGTTGGGACTACTGAATTCAATTCAGCAGTTCTAGATGTAAAAAGTTCAAGCAAAATAATTTATTTTAGTATTTGTTGTAAGCCCGGGTAATGGATAAAATTATGTGCATGGTCCATTTGGATCAGTCTATTACAAATTAAATGCAGTTGAGTGCAAGTATATTTATCATAGCATCAGATCTTTGAGGAGAGTTCACTTTAACAGTAAATCAAAATAATTGTTTTATATGTATGTATGTATATATATATATATATATATATATATATATATATATATATATATACATATACATTTTTTTGCATTTTATTCATCTGCTTTTACTGTATTTATGTTTCTTCCTACTTTATTACTAGGGGCATTGACTACAACTGTGATCTGAGATATATAACAATAAGTATAATTTTCTGTGCATTTAAAGTGTTTTTGATTGTATCTGCTTTATTTTCTGAAAAAAACCCAAAAAATATACTTGTTTCCCACCTTTCTAAGCTAGTATAGTCCAGTTTTCAGGTTAAGTGTTGAATTCAGGGCTGTGTTACAAATCTCTGTTTGCCCATACCTTACTTGCATAGAAGGAAGATTCTCTGTTCACCTGTGAGAGAGGGGAGCTTTGAGCAGCCTATCTGTCCCTTGAGAAGTGATTTCAGCCCAGAAATTAGTAGTTTATTGGCCATTTTGGGCTAATTTCTCTCTCTTTTTCATTTCCCTGCTATAAATACCGCACAGTGGCGGTTAGCTAGGGTATAACTATTTCCAGCTCCACAAAGTCTCCTCTTCAATTTTCCCCTTGGAACTAGACAAACTTTCAACTTAAGCACTCAAGCCATTCATTTCTCAGCCCGGCACTTGCTCAAAACTCATAGCAAGCACTTATAAACCCTAGCAGTAGACCCTCCTATACTGTACAGAAGGTCAAGGAACTCTATTCGACCTTACCAGCCATTCAGTAAAACAGTTCACTGTACCTATCCAGGCATGTCCAAAGGGCAGTTTCAGGTGTAATCTCCAGTCCAACTGGTGAATCTGGGCATTTTGAAGCAATGTTACAACTGCCTCATGTACACAGACAACCCTCTCCTCCTACCACCAAACACTAATACATGTGAGAGATGCAATTATACAGCCAAACTGAGGCTAAGCTCTCTCAAGCCAAGGCAGGATTAGACAGTCAAGAAGAGAAGGGAAATACTTGCATCACACCACCAGTCTCACATACATCCATTAAACCAGCACCGGCAAAAAACACAATTAAATACACAAAAACATACTCAGAGGCTCTAAAAAAAATCTGCAAAAGCAACAGAGACCTCCAAAGCAGACATCGAAGCAACCTCCACCCCCCAACATAAATCATGAAACACATACTTCACAAAACCAGTGTGCCATGCAATCACAGTCCTTAAGGCAAAATAACATACCTAACATACTAGTAATAGGTGATTCTATAGTCAGGCACACTGATGTCCCACTCACTAGGCTGAATAAGGAGAAGGTTACTGTTAGCTGCCTGTCTGGTGCCAGGATCTGCCACATAACACAAGCACTCAGGTCACTCCAGAACAAGTACAAATACGACTCTGTCATTGTCCATGTTGGTGTGAATGACCTGAGCCGTACCTCCCTGGACTACATGAAAAGAGACATGGAAGAGCTCTCTGATCACGTAGCCCAGGCCGGTATGACCCTGATTAGCATCCTGTCCTCACCAAGAATGACACCACGGTATAAAGAAAAAATTGTCAATTTCAACAATTGGCTAAGTTTCTGATGTCACTGAAAGGGGATCCAGTGTCTGTCCACCTGGGATGACATGCTCAACAAGCCACACTGCTTTGCTAGAGACAGCTTGCACCTGTCACCCTTAGTATTTTGAATACTGGCCAAGGCTCTTGCCACCCCCATAGTGCCCTTTTTAGGCAAGGTTCAAAAGACAAACCCACCGCCATAAATAGCACAAGTAAAAAACTGAGGGTAATGCTACTCAGTGCCAGAAGTCTAAACCTCAAAATGCACACACTCAAGGCACTCCTCAGTATGGAGAAAATCGATACATGTGCAGTAACAGAAACCTGGTTTAAGCCTCCAGAGAGCATCCCAGCACTACCAGGCTACAACTCATACCATACATTTCGGCCACAGAACCTGGACAGAAATACAAAAGGCGGGGGCGTATCCATATTCATCAAGGACACCCACACCTCCAGGTTAGTGGCACAGCACAATGCTTCAGAAATCATCCACGTGCAGCTAACAATGGGCAAAACTGCAATTCAAATTGTAGCTTGCTACAGATCCCCCACCATGTCCCAGGACCCCCATTCCACATTTCTGGAAACACTGGGAAATATAAAGGTCCTGCCAAACACCCTAATATTGGGTGATTTCAATTACCCAAACATTAATTGAGAGAACTATTCAAGTACCAACTCACTTGCCCAACATTTCCTAGAATTTATAAACTCAAACGCCCTGGATCAACTGGTCAACACTCCCACCAGAGGTGACAACATATTGGACCTGGTCATCACCAACATGGGCGACCAGTTCTCCACACCGGAGATCAACCCCTCGCTGGTTAGATCTGACCATAAACAAATCACTTTGGATATCCACATTCCGCCCCCACCCCCGGACAAGGAAACCACCGTGAAAAACTTTTCAAAAGCAAATTTCACATTACCTTAAGACCGAAGTGGAAAGTTTCAAAGTCCCCATGCTAAAGGATAACGCTGTCCAAGCTGCAAAATCCTTTACTAATGCATTATGTGAGCATCTACAAGAATGCATGAATCAGGCTATCCCAAGCAAAACCAAGATTCACTCCTCCAAGAAAAGGAAACCAGTCTGGTGGACTCCTGCCATAAACAAGCTATACAATAGAAGGAGGAAACTAGCACAGAAAGAGAGTAAAATCCCAAGAAGGGAAGACATCCCTGATCAGTATCAGCAAGAAACTATGATCCCTCATAAAGTCATCCAAGGCGAGCTTCGAAACAAAAATTGCCAAGGACTCCAAAGATAGCCACAAGGCATTCTTTAGCTATGTCAAGAATCTTAGCGGCAATGCTGAGATCTGCTCGGAGTTAGTGCAGAATGGCACAAAATACACTGAACCGACTGATATCGCCAACATCCTGGCAGACAGGTTCAGTGCAAACTTCACCCCCAAAAGGGCCCATAACCATACCAGTAGAATGTAGAGCCCCTGAAATCACAGACACTCAGGTTAAAACAGCCCTCTCCAAAGCCAAAAACACAGCATCAGTGGTCCAGACGATGTTCCAGGCTGCATCCTACATGAGTTCAAAGACAAACTTACCCCTCACCTAAACACACTGTTTAAACTCAGCCTCTCCACAGGTTACATACCCATAGAGTGGCGCACAGCAACAGTTATTCCACTCCACAAAGGTGCAGCCACAACAGACCCCGGGAACTATCGCCCTACAAGCCTGACTAGCTTGGTCTGCAAGGCTATGGAGCACATCATTGTGGAACTCATTAACAGAGACATTGGGAACCTCCAAACACTGGACCCTACCCAGTTCAGCTTTGTTAAGGGCAGATCATGCCTCCTAAACCTGGTGGACTTCTTTGAGACAGTTACCAAGGCTATAGACGAGGGAAAGGTGGTACACACAGCCTACCTAGACCTCACAAAGGCCTTTGACACCATTCCCCATTCTTGTTTTATAGACAAGCTCACCAGCCTGAACATAAACCTCTACGCCACAAGATGGGTTGCTAACTGGCTCATGGACAGAACCCACATGGTAAGAGTTGTGGGAACTAGGCCTGACTCTAAACCAGTTACAAGCGGCGTTCCCCAGGGCTCAGTCCTAGGACCCCTCCTGTTTGGCATATACTTCTCAGAGGTACAGGCAAGCATAGGATGACTATGGCTGACCAAGTTCACAGAGGACTGCAAACTAGGGGCTATAACTGACTCTCTGGCTGACACAGACATCCTCCAAAAGGGTCTCACTGAAACGGATACCTGATGTCAAAATCATGGCCTCAAGCTAAATGCTAAAAAGTGCATAGTCATCCACTTTGGAAAAAAACAAAGCACCCACAAACTACCACATAGGTGGTAGTCCCCTAAATATGGAAGACATAATAAGGGATCTGGGGACCCAAGTAGATAGTAATCTCTCCTTTGATAACCACATTGCTAAAGTGGTTAGAAAATCCTTCTACGTGGCCCACCTTATCACAAAAGGGTTCGCATCCTGATCAAAAGAGGTCATTGTGCCCCTCTACTCATCACTCATCAGACTCTTCATAGAGTACAACGCCCCATTTGGGATGTACCTTACAAGACACCTGCAACAGCTAGAAAGACCACAGAAGTACCTCACCAAGAGGATCACTGGCCTCAAACAGATGCCCTATGCAGCTCGAGTGAAGAAACTCCAGCTGTACTCGGTTGCATACCGCCTACTCAGAGGTGATCTCTGCCTGACATACAAGGCCATGTCCAACCCAGAACTGATGGAAATGCTCCACCTAAAGAAAACCTTCTCCCCTCGAGCTACACACTCTAGGGATCTAAACCTCACCACAACAATAAGTAGGACGTGCTGGAGGGATAGATTCCTGTCCCAGAGACTTCCCATGCTTTGGAACAAGATTCCAATCTACATTAGGCAGAGCTCCTCGTTAACACTCTTCAAGAGAAACCTTGACGTTTGGCTGGGAAACAGAAAGTTTACCCTGGGGATCACTTCAGTGGCTCTGCTGGACAGAGGCAGAGGGAAATAATCTAAGGGGGCGGCAAAAGCAAACACATTCTGGCTAGGCTTATAAATGCCTTCGGGCAGATAGCCTAGTACCTAGCTATGAACCTATATTCACCTCATTGGTATCTTCTACCAAAAATTGCAAAAGGAGTGGCTTATTTTCTGTGATGTACCAATACAGATCTTGCACTCAGGTGGGTGGAGAATAGTCTCAGTAATGTTACATGACTTTTTATTGATGCCATATGCAAGTCACAACAGATATAGAGATAGAAGATGCTCCAAACTGTGTACATTAAACATACCATTAGGGTGGTAGAAGCTCCAGAAAGTTTACACTAAATATGCCTTTAAAGAGGTACAGATATAGTGGACTTCTATCTGACACTTTATCAGGATCAGAAGTGTTTCAAAGAGCTTTTGCACAAATAACTGAAGGCCAAAAGACAAGAGCTTAGAAGACTGAAAAGACAAGAGCTTAGAAGACTGAACACTAACACTGAGATGCCAAAAAAGACACAACTGAAATCATAGTCTAAGCAGTGGTTGCTGAAAATGTGAATCTGAAACCAAGTGACTGTGGCTCAAATATCCCCAATGTATTTTTCAAGAAAATACTGGAAGCAAGCATGCCTCTAGAAGAGTGACTTGATTTGCTGTATGCTTGCAAAATACGCTACAGTTAGCAAACCACTATGAATGGATTTGCTTAGCTAGTGGAAAGCCATACAGTCTTAAACCTGTCCCATGTTTTTTAACTTATACACCTTCTTCATATAATACCTGAGCTAGAGATGCTTGTCTGAAGCATTAATGTTGGATCCAAGCCAATTGAGTTTTGTCAAAGGCAGATCTTACCTATTCAGCTTGGTTAACTTCTTTGAGAAGATCACCAAAGTAATAGATAGGGGAACTATTGTTCACACAGCATATCTGGATCACCTGAAGGCATTCAACACCCCCCCCCCCCCATTCAGACATAGCTACTAAATTCAGTCAGCTAAATGTAAATCCTATTATAACTTTTTGGCTAGAAAACTGTATTACAAATAATTCCAAAGAAATTAGGGTGGCTAGATTTACCTACACTGAGGGTCCTGTCACTAGCAGAGTATCCTAGGCCACTTTTTTAGCATCTACTCCGAAGAGGTCAAGGCAAAGTTTGAGGGCTTATGGCTGGCAAAATTTGTGAATGAGTGTAAAGTTGGTGCCATCATACAGTCTTCAGAAGACACCAAGATCCTTCAGGAAGGCCTGTCACAAATAGCTGGTATCAAAACCATGGCCTAAAACTAAACATCAAAAAGTGCATAACTGTATCATTCAGCAAGCAGCATGTCCCCTGGAACTATTACAAAGACAACACTCCCTTGAAATGTGACCCAGTAGTGAGGGATCTGAGAACATATGTAGATAATGAACCTTAGGCTAATTAGGTTACTCTATTAGCTTCAGAAGCGATGACACATTTTTCATTTGATGTGATAATTCAATATAAAAATATGCTTGTGGTGCTGATACATTTTATATTTGTTAGCTGAACAAAACAAACAACTATTATTATGTTTTAAACTGAATGTTTTTGAAATTCTGCAGTTTACTCTATTTTGTTAAATTGTTTTACAAGTAAACCCTCTAGGGATAAGCCTCTTTTTCAGGGAAGATCCTGGAACAGTGTCTGGTTAAGTTACTTGGTTAGAATTATGCAGCAGGCACAGGAGGCTAAGGGAATCCAACCCAGAGCTACATGATAAAACTCATTAGCAGCTCTTAGTCTTAATCCTCTATGCTAACTGCCATAGAAAGTTTTGATGTTTGTGAGTTTTTTGTCATTCTGACGTTTATTGACCCTTGCTACAAATGACTGAGTAGTCAGAAACATTTAACACACAGAGTTAAGCAAAACCGCACAAAGACCAATGACATGCAAAAAGGAAATTCAAAGAAACTAGCACTACAGCTGCTCTATAGGAGAAATAGTATGGTATGCAGATTATTGCATAATCTTATACAAATGTCTTAACATGTATGCAAATGATGACATGAAACAAGGAATGGTTTGCAGCTGTATAAAGCTGGCCCTACATGTTGCAGCATTTATCCAGTCTAAACACTGGAACTCTTTGGTGTACAGTAGCTAAATTGAACTGGTGATACAATGTTACTGATAGCAGTAGCTACAGCTGAACAGCACTGATTAGTGGTTACATTTGGAGTTGATGTCTCTAACACTAAGCATTTTATGCTTAATATACCATCACCTCCACAACCAGGACATCACTGAACACTAATGTATGGATTAGGAGACCATATGGAGTTTAGTAAACACATTTTACCCATATAAGTGCATCAAAGGGGATGCTTTGACTGCCCATTCCTGTTGACACAAAGGTACGTGAAGCACTAATAATCCTTGCTTCAGTGACCTCTCAGCACCTCACATGGGAAACACTAGGTCTTTGGCATATTGCAGCATGTGGAGGAGCACATATGGTTTCCATGAACAGCAAAGGAAGAGAAACAACATAGTGCAGGCATCAGAACCAGTTAGCATCTGATGCCAGTCTTTGATCTGCCCCCCCCCCCCATCAGCTCTTAATTGAAAAGTGAAAAAAAAATATTTTAAAACACTTTTAAACTGTAGCAAGCTGAAGTGCATTTCTGTACCAGCATTTCTGAAAATTTCAGAAAAAGGAATGCAAGAAATGCACTTCCTGATCATGCCCCCAACACATTGTTTCTGGGGTGCTTTTCACCTTTGCCCCAACTTTGCTACATTTCTGGCAAGCATTTTGCAGCACAACATGTTTCCTTGAGGTCTCAGAAGCAACTGAGTGTACACATATTGCCTTCAAAGCCCCATAGCCACCCGATATCTAGTTAATAAACTGTAAGGGTATTCAGTCTATGCTCCACTCAAGCAGTTCCCATGTTCCCCACATCTGGCAGATGTTCAACCTCTACTAAAATTTCCTGAGGAGTGACATGTCACGTGGTCATTTAGTTGGTAGGTGTACAAATTGGTGGGTATAAAAGCTAGTATATATGGTTCCCATACAAGCAGGCAGTAGGCCACACAGAATGGTGTCCAGTCTTATGAGATGTTGGATATGGACTGGAAGCATGGATGATGAACCCCAATATGAAACCCTTAGATCATAGCTGAAATGGCTTATATCATCACACATTCACAGACACAAAACAATGCCAAATGTGTGACTAGAATTCTAAAAGGATAGAAGTTCTACTGCTTGGATACATCTGGTAAATCTGCAGTATGCACCCAAAACCTGCATCCAACTATTTGTGGTATGCACCATGACACACAATATGATAATATGCAAACAGGCAGAATAATATGGAAACATCCCACTACTGTATAAAACCTGCTGCAGCAGGAAATGAGGAGTTAGGCAAGGCAGAAGTGGGACAATATATTGCAGTACTGGCAAAGAGGTGCATCTGGTCTACAACTATGGGCCACGATACAGGTAACTTGGAATAAAATTGATACATGCAATATCTTGCCTAGGCTGTGCAATAAAGTGCATTGACTGGCCAAGCTGTGCATCAGACATTATTTTATTCACAAAATTAGAGGATGGACAGCACACAGACATCATTTGCATAGATGGGGTGGTGCAAATCTGTCATATGGTCTAGGGTCATGCGAGGTGGATGTGGTAGCCACTCTGGTAGGTGACTTGTGGGGGGTCAGGGATCACATCCTCCAGTGAGTGTGTGGACCTACCCAACAAAACCACCGCCTGTGTGTACTGCGCTGGCATGCTGTTCTGGGTTTGATGCAGTCTGAAGAAGAGATGGTGTAGCACTTTGGAATGTGTATGACAACCATGATGTGGTTTCACATGCTGGGAACAAATAGATGTATGATGTCCATGACCTGGATGATTGCCATGGATAGGTGTGGTGCTCTTTTGGTCCACTGCTGAGGTATCTCAGGGGTGGAGCCCGAGGATCATTATTAGTCACGACTATGAGAATGGGCACATCTAGCTGTGTTGGGCAGATGTGACAGTGATGTAATCTCCAGAGCAGAGTGTGTGTATAAGATCACTGTATGAGTGGCCTATGAAAGTTCTTTTTGTTTGTAGACCATGTCCCCAACCAGCATGGCTATCAGAGGTAGGATTGAGGCCATGGATGCTATATGGAATGAGTAGCACTACATGCTCCCTGTCCTTATACTCAATATCACACCATATTATTCAGCAGGAGTCACAGTACACCGCAAGGCTATGCAGGTTTTGGAAATTGTCACAGAGGCCATACCCCACACTCACCAATTCTACCACAATGAGCGTGTGTGTGTGTGTGTGTGTGTGTGTGTGTGTGTATGTATGTATGTGTATATATATATATATATATATATATATATATATATATATATATATACACACACACACACACACACACACACACACACACACACACACACACACACACACAGCAGCTGTCCTCTCCCAGGTGAGGGAAAGATCCAAATTGTGGTGACAATGCTCTCCAACATGCCTCTTCCCTAGAATGTGTGCACACATTTTTCACAGTGCAGCTGATAGACACTATCTGTGATGGTGACTCTTGTGTAGCCTTGGAGAGGCTCACAGTAACAGAACATGCTGTGATAAACACAGGTGAGATCCAAAGTCCAGGCTGACCCTCTACTATCACGCTGTATGTGGGTGATAGGTATGAACCTTTCAGTTTTGATGGTGCTGACCAAACCACTGTGTAATCTGTGTGACTTGTATGTTGTCCTCATCATCATCAGGCATATACCATCTTCTCATGTTGGACCCTCCACCAGTGGGCTCTGTGAAAACAAAGATACCAGACCGGCAGTGGCAGCACTGAAATACATGATTTAGAGATTCACTCCCCCAGCACATGGCACCCATACTGGTCACTTACACATCTTGAGGTGCAGAACTGTACAGCTGCAGCCCAGACCTACTTAAAAAAAGCTACACATAGGTGTTTTGCTGAAGATGTTCCCTTCACATGCAGGTCAGTGTAGAACATGGAAATGTACTTGCTGTTACTAACTTGATTTGTCCCCTACAGACACTCAAAGCAGTCACCCCAGCCCAGCTCTAGCATTCAAGTCATGGGCTGGTATGGGGATTCCTTACACTCCAAAGTCAGGATATAAAGAATTATAATTAAATTATATTATAATATTTATTAAACTCTGTAAATGTGCTGCCTTTGTGCAGTGGTATGATGTAGGATTTTTTCCACAGTGATAGGACATATCTTTCTGCTATGGCCCTATTAATTAGTATGAACACAGAGAAGGCTATGACTTCTGCGAACAGTTTTAGGTAGTCTAGTAGTTGCTGGTTTACAGCTACAGAGGTAGTTTTTTTAGTTTAAGGAGCAACTTCATTATGAGTGAGGTGGCTAATGGACTAAAACTGAAGAGCTGTGGGTGGTTTTGGTTGGACAGGGGTAGAGAGGGGACAGATGCATTAGTGTCTAAGAGAGGTAATATTGATTGTAAAAAGTAGGAATTAAACTGTGTGGGGATAAAGTTTGTTGTACTGTTTTTGAGAGGGAGTGGTCATCTTGTCAGGGTGGAGTAGTTTATTTAGTGATGACCAAAAATGTTTTGATGTTTGTCTTGTGGGTTGGTACAGCATGGTTGCTTGTCTTGTTTAACATGGAGTTTTGCAAGGTTTCTAAGATGTCTAAATTGCTGGAAGGTATTCTGGGTTCTATTTTTCCAGGCTTTATTCCTTTTTATCATGAGTTTTTTGTTAGCCATGCTGAGGGTTTGGACTTTACTCTTTTATCAAATACTGATGCTAGATTTTTTAAGGTCTGTAAGAATGTGTTATTAAAGTGTTCTATGGCAGTATCTAGTGATAGTGCTGTAAGTACATTCCCATTTATATTTAGTGTTTCATTGAAAATATCTTTTCTGAAATTGGTTGTACTTCACATTTAGTTATAGATGTTTATTTAGATTATGGTGAATGATAATGGTATGTGTTAGTATGTGGTCACTTATGCTGAGAGGCAGCCTACTTCTATCTGTTTGCTGGCTTGTTTGTAAGGATCCAGTCTAATGAATGTCTCCCCAAAGTTTTATTGATTTTAGTGGGTACGGTTATTGATTGTTTGAAATTGTACTGTTTATGGATTCAGTGGGGGTAGTGGAATTTTGGAGTTGCTAGTCTATTTATGTCGCCAAGTATTATACTTTCATGGTTAATTTGCTGGGATAACCAATGTATGATGTTTTCAGCAATAGCAATGTTATTCCCTGGTGGTACATAAATTGCTGTTAAACATATAGTTTTCCTATTGCTGATTTTTAGGAACGTTATTACACATCCAGCACTGTTAAATTTTGGTACTTCCTGTGAGAGTAAGATAATGGTAAGGGAATTTTTATAGATGATTGCTACACTACCTACATGCTTGTTTTGTCTGTCATGCCCGAGTATATTATATCCTAGGGGGTGATCTCATTATCCTTTATTTTTTAACCGAATTTCAGTAGCTATGACTACATTAGGAGTGTATGTGGCAAGGTAGGCATGTATGTTATGGGTTTTACTGCACAAACTCAGATTCACATTTAGTAAGGTGAGTTTGGGTTCTGTTTTTTGTTGAGAGGTATTTGGTGACTGGTTTATTTGGGGGTTGGAAGTAATGTTTTTATGAATAGTGGAACCTGGCTTGGGGGTGAAAATATTGGTTAATTGTTTGAACTGATATTTTACAGAGGGAAGAGTGTGGCCAATTATATTTTTTCTTGGTTTGGTATTTGATCGTAAATCTGGATACTTAATTTAAAGATATTTATATACAAGTAAATCAGATGTGGTTTGTTTGTAGACAGGGTGCTATGGAGAAAGCCAGGCTGGGTAGATGTTGATATTATTTGTGAAGACTGGTAGAAGGCCTATGTATATGAAGGAGGTAGATTTCACAATTGGTGATGAAGGCTAGTAGAGTTAGGAGGAATAGTAGAATAATCTGAGTTAGGGGAATCTTATTTAACTTGGATTTTTCCTTTGCTGTGAATTAGGATTAAAAATGTTAGTAGGCTACAGGGTTGGTTGTAGGGATGTAATGTGACAGTTATAAGGGGCAAGCAGTAGGACAGTTTGAGACAGAGTCTTGGGTGGTAAACTAGAATGTGTGATACTACTGGGAGTAATTCTAGTTACTGTTTTTTTTCTGGAGAGAACCAATGGCATTGGTTTGTGGGATATGTGGGTGGTTCTATGGAAGTATAAATGTAAAGTAAGATGGGTTGGGTGGGAACTGGGGGTAGGGTAGGGGAGTGGAGTGAATCCAAGAGTTAGTGGGGGCGAAAAAAGCAAGTTGAAAACTTGGCAAACAGACAAAAACAATCAGTGACTGAACTTAAACAGCCACAAATCTACTGAGAGAGAGAAGTAAAAGGAACAATGCAGTTTAAAAGGCCTCTATGCCAGTAGATGAAACTCTTGATTTTGTTGCTCTAGGACACATTTTTAGTAGGACAGTTAGTCCAATATCAGCTTAACCTGACTAATGGTGATATATAACAGTAAAAATTGCACTTGTGTGCCTGCGGTGGTGCAGTGGTTAGCATTGTTGCCTCACAGCAAGAGGTTCTCCAGTTTGATTCTTGGCTGGGGTGCCTTCTGTGTGGAGTCTGCATGTCCTCCTTGAGGGCACGTGGGTTTCCTCTGGGTGCTCCAGTTTCCACCCACATTCCAAAGACATGCAGTAGGTGTATTGGACACTCTAAATTGGCCATAGGTGAGAGTGTGTTTGTGAGCATGTGGTATAAATGAATTACCATGGCAGGGCTAGCTACCCGGTGGTGTAAACCTTGCCAAGAGATGCTTGTCACTGCTGAAGTGACACCCTGACACCATGTGTGTGTAAAATGGGAAAAAGGGGTTGAGGATGGATGGATAGATGTTTGAACAACTGTGTAATGATAAGGAGGTTTCTATGGACTTTGAACTGCAAAGTCCAAAGGCTACCACCCCCCCCTCAAGATCAGCAAAACAATGAGAAAAGTAAGCCAAAATGCAGGATTTTAGCTGAGGAAAACACTGGCTCAGAACTGAAAGTGGTTACAGAATCAGTGGGGGAAGGAGAAATAAACTTAAGGAAGGGAGACAGTAAACTGCTAAAATCAATCAATGGAGCACAGCTGAAACAGAAAGTACCAATGGTACTGCTGTGGTGTATGAAAATTGAACTATTATAGTGGACAGAGTTCTTTGTTTTAGGGTGCCAAAATATTTATAGTTTATATAAAAATATAGTCCACAGACTGATGTTCAACCTGTAGACTTCATTGTTACATACATACATATCTATTTGCTTGCAGGGACACACCTGTAGAAAAATAAAAATACACTTTTCTAGCTTAAAGAGGTAGTTGAGTACAGTGAGTCAGTGGTGACCTTGCACAAACACTTGCTCGGAGCTGAATGTGGTTTAACAACTGTCTCAAGTAAGGAGAAATAAGAAAGGAAGGGAGGTCAAGGAAGACTTCCTAGAAGGCATGCAGGTCCACTGAAGAAAGACATGCTTTATGACTTGTATATCTAATGTGTTGGAGCACATGGGAAAAGAGTTCTGTCTGAGTGGGAAGGTGAGGGATCCCCCTGAAAGGAGGAGGCTTTTATATCCTTTACCTGGGATAGATTCCCGTCCCAAAGACTCCCCATTCTCTGGAATAGACTGCCCATATGTGTCAAGCAGAGCGCCTCTTTGGCCCACTTCAAAATGAACCTTGACGACTGGATGGGAGATAGGAAATTCACCCCGGGATCATGTCAGTTGCCCTGCTAGACAGGGGACCAGGGAAGTAAAATTCCTGGAAAAATAGCTGGGGAAATATTATGGCTAGGCTTGTATAGGCCCTAGGGCCAATAGCCTAATACCAACCTATGAACTGTAATCTTCCTGAATCACCTTCAAAACCAATGTGTCTGAAGCAATCTAATGTCAAAAGTGTGCATTTAGAGACAGGTTCTGTGAAACAAGAAAAAGAAAGGAAGGAGTAGGAGGGGGAGGGAGAGTGACCTAGTTTCTGGCATGGTCATTCTGAAGAGGGCATGTGACCCTTTTTAGGAAAAACGTCTTTCTTTTGGGGATTCTCATTTGTCCCCCCCCCCCACCGTCTCTTCTTATGTGCTTGTTAGGTGGCACCACTTGTTTGTTTGGTCTTTTGAAGGTAGCAGAGGATTTGGAAGGACGAAACCTGGGGACCTGAAAAAATTCTAGAAACCCCTTGCATTAATATACCCATTTAATTTTATTGTTTGAGGACGTGTGCAGTGTACAGCCCAAATAAAACTTCCTAATCTAGAGGGGAATTCAACATTTCTGACTTTAACCCATCAAAAAACTTTTCATTACATACCCATAGAAATCTTCTCAAGACTGTAGCTGATGCAGAAGCCCTGAAAACAGTATCAACACAATCATACACACTTTTTAAGGTATGTTTACAAAATTGAGACAGGTTAGAAACAAAACAATCTGATTCAAGCAAGTCCTACCTTCAGGAGGCTGGGAAGCTGAAAACTCTTTCAAATTATTGAGGCATTTCAGCATAAACTTCCACATATAGCTCTGGAAATTAAGAATTGTAATGGCTAAAGTAGAGGAAGAAAATAATCACTTGTCTGTCCAGTACTTTACCTTCTTTATTCACAGGAACTGTGTAAGGAGTGTTAAGGAACATGTTTGCAGTAGAAGCAATAGGACAGATAGATGCTTGATCTGCTCTAAGATGAGACAAGAGAGATTTATTAGTATGAAATCCTTTATACAGCTTATCTGCCTTTTTTGGTAATGATGACTAAGAATCAGAAATGTTGAAGGCAGTATTAAAAGCATTCTGCAGCTCTAGCAGTATGGGAGGAATGGGTGCAGTGTGGGCCACTTCTTGTTCTAATAAATCATAGTATTTCCCACTTCAGGGGGGGACATACACCTGCTCCCAAGAAAATACATCCTTTAGTCTAGACATTGTTTCAGAAAAGGATAAAGCCTCCACTTTCATAGTTTTAGGCTCACTGTCTAAAGAGTCAGGGTTTTGTTGAGGTATGAAACCCTCAGGTGACACAACCATGACTCTATTCATCTCAGAATTATCTAAAAGGACATCATAATTTGGAGTGGAGGAATAAGGAACAGAAAGAAGCACGTGGCATCCAGCATTGATAGTCTGCAACAAACTCTTCACTAAGGAAAGAACATCGTTTTTACACATAGAAACGATCTCTCTCTTGTCAGAATGATTAACTTTCTATTTCATTTTTTTTCTAAGAACATCCCTGGATAAATACTGGAAAGACAAAGGGATATCATTCTGAACAAGAAAAAAATGTTTTTTGCTCTCTAGATGGCAGGTTGGGAGATGCCAAATGGGGTCTCACCCTGGGATACAAATGAGATAGCTACCCCTCTGTTACTTGCATACAGTAAAAGTATATAAAAACAGAAGCTAACAAATTCAAAACATAGTATACTGGCTGTATTAAGCTGCTTCACAGCTTTTTTACATTCAACTCTAAGCTATAATATCACTAAAGTGTTTCTTATTATGAGTGAATAATGTTAATACACCTGGTTTAGAAATCAAGAACTATTTTTTTCATGCCACTTTTTTTAGCATGTGTGTGTCCCTGAACTCAGTTAAAACAAGTCTACTGCAGAATATTGTATAGGCCACAGCTGAATAAATGCCCCACAAATCAAATGACGAGCATTTCAATTTAATGAGTTGAACGATGTTCAAACACAAATGAAAACAAACACCATTACAAAACTTCATTCTTCTGCAAAAACCTCATCATCCTGTAGACCTTAACGTGAGGGGGGCTTCACCCCTCCCCTTCCATAATTATGTCTATTTATTAAAACAGATTCCAAAGTATTGGAGAAAAGGGAAACTTCTAGTTTTCTTTTGTTTCAGTTGTTAGCATAAAAGTGGAGATAGGAAGCAGGCAAAGCCTCACACCCTGGGTGTGTAAAGGAGGGCCTGACATCTGCAAAAATCCTGTTATCTACTTTTATACTGAATACTACAGTATACAGCTGTTAGTGGATTTTCTATTTGCTAAAAACAGTTTAATTTTTTTCAGTTGAGTCTGATTAATAAACAGAAAAGAATCAGTTAATTTCAATTCTATCAGTTGAAACAGATCCATGATGTGACATTAAAATCATCTTTGAACAAAGCCAAGTGCAGTCAAAGAAAACCTATTAAAAACTGCCAACACTTTTATGTACAGCTTTAGCAGTCTTAATACCCACTGCCCTTAGACTCACATTCAGAGCAACACTAAGACTGGCACTCAAGTTACTTACTTAAATTTACAACTGCCAATAAGCACACAGAGCAATAGCTGCTTTGATGACCAATAATAATGTAGTGATAGCATCCCAAAACTGAAAACTGATACATCACAAATGACAGCTACAATGGTAAAACAGCAGAACAAAGTCATTTTACATATGATAATTACCTGTAAAACACCTAGAATAACTATTTGTCAGGTTTTATATTTCCATTTGTATCTGCCAGCAGATATTATACTTGGTCTACTTGAAGTCACAGATGGAAACTCTGCAGTTCAAATGAATACACAGGTAGAGTTCTGCTCTTCCATTACCAGTCCTTTCTGCCTTTGCTGGTGTAATACTACAGCCCAGCCTCAGCCGGCCAGTAAAGACTGTGGGATGCAGCTTTCTCCTCTGTAAGTTTTATGAGGAAGGTGGTTCAGATACAAAGAGTAAAAGACTTTATGCCACAATGATTAGAGAAGACACACATACATATTACTGCTGTGCAGTTAGTGGCTGGAAGGAGGCCTTATACATAGGAAAATGCAAGTAAAAACAGTGCAACCCACACAGTGAGCAAAAATAAAAATACATCAACAGACACAGAGCTACCAAGCATGAGAACTGCATGGCTTCTCCCTGTCACACCTGCTGATTCTATGTCATTAACCTGATACAGGCCTGACAGTAAACCACATTTAAAATAGCATGATCTCTTTCTCTCTACAGTCCAGTCCTTACAGTGCGTTTAACCCTAAGAAACCAAGATTCATCATTCTTGAGGCAGTGTACTTCAGATGCCTTATTCTGTCAAAATACAAAACAAGTTAAACAAATAAATAAAGGTACTGCCATCACTCAATCTAGTCCAAAGCTGGAAGGTGAAATTTGTCTGACTCCTGGTAAGTATAGAGTTTTCTTTTTTTAGTTATTTTTTGTTTTGTACCCAGATACATACTGATATTTGTCTGATTTGTGCCACCAGGGGGCAGAAAATGATGCGACTCTGATGAAGTGGATTTACTGCTGCCCTCTTTCTGCAGCAGGTGAATGTCACTTGATATACATTTGTTCCCTCCATCAGAGGCCACATATACATTTCCCTTGTGTACTTCTGATGAAGGTCCATCTCTTTTTCTTTCTTTGTGTGACAGTTCTTTAAAAGGCTCCTCCCCCACAGAGTGACAGGAAAACTTTTCATTGTTTTCAAATCCATCTGACAAGTCTCGTGAAAGCATTCCTTTCCTTGTAGCATCTATCCAACTGCTTGGTTTCCATGCATCATCTCTCTCCTCTTTCTGTTTTTTCTTCTTTTTCTTCTTTTGAGCCTTCTCAGTTATCAGAAAATGTGTCATACCCTGTAATAAGTAAAGTTATATTATGAATATTACTTTTGAAAATTTCAAAACATAAATTAGCATTCTAAGTACATGTCATGTACGAAAATGAAAGCGATTAAAAAGATCTGCTTCTGACTTCTAAACACTATATAAAAGACAAATAAGACAGTACTGTATACTACAGTTTAAACGGTATGTCCACTGGGTGGAAATAAATTCAAATTTATATATGTGAGCTGAACTGTAACTGCCATATACAAAGTCCATTTAACAATCAGTTAGTTCAGGAAACGGTATACTAAATATCAGCTTACACTTACAAACTAACAGTACAGGCACGGTTTCCCCCCTAAATAATTATGCATTTGATCCACTTGAACCAACTCATTTGGAAGTAATGGGTTCCCCAAGCTTCATCCTTGGGATACAGTCGGGCTAGTCGGAATTAAATTCCTGTGTAACTCCTGAACTTGGCAGATATCTTAGAATATTAAGCCTGTCAGAAAATGTGGGCCTCCCTACACGTGGACAGGAACAACATCCCTGGAAACCAGAAGAGAGATGTATAGCTTTAGACTGTGCCCAGTGCTGGACAAAGGGAATCATTTAGAAAGATGGTTGAGGTAAGTGACATCCAAGCTACATTATTTCTAAACAAAGCAGGTTGTTCAACAGATAAATACAGAGCAGAAAGGGACACTGTGTAGTCATGAACAGAGTACTGCAAGATTACTCGGTGGAGTTCCACGTGTGTCAGTAGAAACAAGGAGGTATCTGTTGGCTGCAGCACTCAACAGTGAGACAATGGCTGATCTTCCCTGACAAAATGGTGACAACGCATAAACGTGGCAGATAACAGAAAAGATCCTCTAAGTATGGCAGCTACCAGAGGAGAAAATCCTTGAGGCAAAGTCAAAGAATGCAACAGTGCTGGTAGCACGTCCGCAGAACATGGACCTATATCCATAAAACGATGAAGTAGAGGTACCTGGAGTATTTCATTTGAGAAGCAGAAACATGGGAAAAAAGAAAGACCATGGTATGCAATGTACATGAATCCACTATATCTGCTCAATATACCAAACATCAGATCAAAGCAGTTCAGTCACATTAGCTTGTAAATAGCAGCTTGAATATACCAATTCTCAAAATGGATGTACTTGAGCTCACTACTTTATGAGTAAATGTGACAATTAAGGCTGCATTTTTTTTTGCAGATGGCAAGCTCCCCTTACACCTCTCCACACACACCTTTTGTAGCTCAGAGTGTAGGTGATGTGTCTTTATGAAGCATGTCAAGGACTGAGCGTGCACATATAAATACCAGGTATGTACTATTCCCAGTGCCATTTTGAAAGTGCAGCCAGACAGTGAGCATGTATGACTGCAGTAGTTTGCATACAAGTTACTTAAGTTAAAGTCAGTAAACTTCTAACGTGATGTGTTTGCATATAGTAAACCTGCTTGAACAGAACCCATGAAGAATCTTATATTGTGTCCAAAGTAGGAGAGTGACATGGTGTCAAAACCGAGATTGCAGAGAATAATATTCAGAGAAATGAGGTGCAGACTACACACTGGTTCAAAGTGTAATGTTATATCTACAGACAAATTTGCTAAAGTGAGAACTAATGAACAACTCAATGTGGCTAATAGTGCGAAACGTGTTGCTTGTGAAGGTGAAGAAATTCAAACTGAAGGCTCAGAGATGCTTTCATGCTGTTTGGCCAAGAACTGTTACAACTTGTCATTCTATGTAGTCCGAAGACCAGTACAGTCTTTACGGGGTCTCAAAGACAGTTTGAGAATGAATCTGCTTTCTTTTACCAAAAAAGTTCATCCATAAGTGCATCCCCTAGTTCCAATTTTTTGAAGCCATTTTTTCAGAGTATGCTGATGTTTTCGATGACAAGTTGTATTCCATGAAGTTAGGACCCAGAGGTCACTCCAGTGGTCAGACCAGCAAGAAGAGTTCCGACAGCTATGCAGGATAAAGTTAAGGCTTAGTTGGATAAAATGGTACAACAAGGTGTAATTTGTCCAGTTACAGAACCAAATGAATGGGTGTTGTCTACGGTAGCAGATCACAAGAAAGGCTCAGACAAAATAAGAACATGTATTCACCACCCAAGAGATTTGAACAAAGCATTGAAGAGACCATATCATCCAATGTGCACAGTCGAAGAGGTTGCAGCCCTAATACCGAATGACATTGTTTTTCTGTCTTGGATGCAAAAAGTTCATTTTGGCAAATGATGCTTGATCGTAAGTCCTCATTACTAACCACTTTTAGTACCCCATTTGGCAGATACAGATTCCTAAGGATGCCAGTGTGCAAATGAGCAAATTTTTTTGGGTTATCCTTGTGTCATAATAGTAGATGATTTATTAGTTGGTGGCAATGGTGAAGCAGAGCATGAGAGAAACCTAAAGAGAGTTCTAGACAGAGCATGTGAAGTAAATTTGAAGCTCAATACTCTGAAGTGCAAATTCAGACTACTGGTAGTTACATATGTAGGTCATCTATTTACTAGTACTGGCTTGAGACCAGACCCAACCAATCAAGCAGCTATTCTTGAGATGTCAGCACCAGACAATATTCAAGCTCTACAGCATTTCCTAGGCAAGGTCAACTATTCAGGCAAGTTTATACCAGACTTCAGTGAGTTGACAGCACCTTTAAGAGAGCTGACATGCAAAAATGTTGCATGGTCATGGTTAGAACAGCACCAGAAGGCATTTGAGGACCTTAAGCAGAAAACTCCCACCCCACCTACATTAAGATTCTATGATGTGAATAAACCAGTCATGCTTTCCTGTGATGCTTCAAAATTTGGTCTTGGCGCAGTTATACTTCAAGAGAGCAGACCAGTAGCATATACATCTAGAACGCTTACCCAAACTGAAATGAAGTATGCTCAAATTGAAAAAGAATTTTTGGCAATAGTATTTGTATGTTCCAAGTTTCATGATTATATTTATGGTCGAGCTATTCAGACGGAAAAGGACCACCAACCACTAGCTACAATTCTAAAGAAGTCTATGCATTCAGCTCCAGTGAGATTACAAAGAATGATGCTCAAATTGCAAAAGTACAACTTCAAAATGGTCTATACGAAAGGCTAACTGCACTATCTGGCTGATATCTTATCCAGATCACCCAGAAATACGATGGAACAGCTTGACATGGAGAATTTTGACTTTGACGTGATGGCAGTGCGTAATTTTTCTCCCACTAGGCTTCATGAGTTGAGAAATCACACTCACACTGATCCAATTTTGCAAAAGCTCAATCACTACATTAATGTTGGATGGCTGTCAAAGCAATCTAGTGTACCACCTGAAGTGCAAACCTATTTTTCTTACAGAGATGAAATGTTGATGGAAGATGGCATTATTTTCAAAGGTCCTAAAACTGTTGCTCCTGCTTCCATACAACAAGAATATATACATATTTTGCATTGTGGTCACCCAGATTCTACATCCACTAAGAGAAAAGTGAGAGAATTAGTATTTTGGCCTTCATTACTGAAAGACATTGACAAAGTACTTTCTTCTTGTTCAGTATGCAGTAGTGCTAGACCGCATTTGCAAGGAGAACCACTTCAGCTAAGTCAAGTTCCTGAACTACCTTAGTCAACAGTAGCCACCGATATCTTCAAGTGGGACAATCAACACTACTTAGTACTGGTAGAATTATTTGAATTGGTTTGAGACTGACTTATTACCTAACCTAACATCCACTACTGTTATTACTAAGTTGAAACATCATTTCTCAGTCCATGGTAGTACACACAAAGTTATTTCTGACAATCGTACTCAACTTGTTAGCTGTTTCAGAAATTTGCAAGAGAATGGGACTTTGTATATGTTACTGGCAGTCCTAAATAGCCACAGTCAAAGGGGCTAACTGAACGTGCAGTGCAGAGTGCAAAACAATTACTTGAAAGGTCGAAGTGTGACAATACTGATGTCTTTTTCAATTTACTTAATCTCAGAAATATACCCAGTGACAATATTCTTGGCTCACCTGCTCAAAGACTTCTATCCAGGCAAACCAGAATAACGCTACCTATTAGTTCCAGTTTATTGAGGCCTAAAGCTAAGAACAATAGAACCATCAATGCTCAATTATTCAAGAAGCATTCTATCCAGAAGTCCAGTTATGCTAAATCAAGCAGATTTCTTTGTCCATTGAAGGAAGGAGAGACAGTGAGAATACAAACGACAAAAGGTTTTGGCCGGATTGGTCAAGTTACAGATATATATGCAGAGCCGAGATCCTACCTTGTAGAATCTGAGGGTGTGGAGTATAGGAGAAATTGCAGGCATCTTCTTCCTGTACCAAAATCATCATTGCAGCATTGTTCCTGTGATACAGACTCTAGATCACAGAGCGAACAAAACGTTGTTCCCATCCCAGAGTATGTTTCAACCTCTAACTCCATTCCTGAAGATGTTCCAAATACTTCCAAGGTTGAACATTCTGTAGAGGCAGCTCCAGTTGCTAAACCCAATTCCCAGTTTTATTTCACACAGTATGGTCGAATATCCAGGACCAGTGTGAAATACGCAGCAAAGTGGACTTAACTGTACATATGTACCTATTCTTGTATAAATGCATGACAAAGAGCTACTTGTGATATCTGCATGCCAAACAGACTCATAACATTGCATGATCTATTTCTCAAAAAGGGAGGATGTGGATCAGAGTAGGTGATGTGTCCTTAAGAAGCATATCAAGGACGGAGAGTACACATATAAATACCAGCCATGTACTATTCCCAGTGCCATTTTGAGAGTGCAGCCAGAGAGTGAGCAGGTATGATTGCAGTAGTTAGTTTGTATATAAATGACTTAAATTAAAGTCAGTGAACTTCCATTGTGATGTGTTTGTGTATAATAAAGCTGCTTGAACTGAACCCACGAAGACTCTTCTGTTGTGTCCAAACTAGAAGAGTGACACCTTTGTACTTCTGGCCTCCAAATTTTGTCACAAGTCATGTATTTACAATCTTACTCTAATTAGAAGTAGACAATAAAATATGAGGAAATTACATATCTAGCTGTACCGCTTGAGCAGATGAAATTCAAGCTTGGGTGAACTGAACAAGTGAAGGTAAGGTGGTGCACAGTGATGACAAGGATCAAATGGTGAACACAAGAAAGTTGAGAGGTAATGAAAAAAGCAGGCGGGAACATCAGTGTTGGTGGGAAGGTGACTGCTGACCCAGGAGGTGGGATCTTGAGGAGATCAGGTTATCAACCCCAGGTCTGGTGCAGTGGACGTGAGGGCTACAGAGGAAAAGGGGAAGAAAAAGAGTGGTGAATGAGTATAGGGGCCAAGAGAAGAGTGATGGAGGTATTCAGGCCCCACATAGGAGCACTTCAGTTCACCGAGTTGCATCAGAACAAGATACAGAAGTCCAAGGTAAAGAAAGGAGGAGGTGCAAGGCCAGTATCATTATGCACTGATTCTAGCCATATGATTATGTTTTTGCTGAGGGATAGAGAAGAAAGAAAGAAGCCAACAGGCAGATGAGAAAATGAAGGAAGATGAAATGAAAAGAGGAACAAGACTGGCTGGGAGAAATGAAGCAGATGGATAACCTTCAGTAAGAACCAGATACTGGCCTTACAGCGACTGAAGGCAGGAGTGTGCGCAGTTATTTGATATTTGTATGGAAATGAGGAAGAGAAGGAAAGGAGAATAAATTGGGCACTGGCTTTAGGACAACCAAAAGTATGACAGAAAGGACTTGCAAGTGTATGTTCCAGTCAGAGCTTTTATATTTTGTGAGCAACAGTAGCTTGTCAATAATTAAGGCTGACAGCTGAACAAAAACTGTGTGATGTTCTCTGCAAGAAGATATGGGTACTTAAGATGCAAAATGAAAAGACCAGCAAGGGGGAGAAACAGAATGCCACGAGTGAAAAATTGATTTGAATTCAGTAATGTGAAAAGTAGTGGTGTCGATAATCATAATGGCAGCAATATATTGCATGCTAATGTATATTTTTCTTTTTATCATAAGTTCACTCATGATCTCACTGGGCCATTCTTTACCCATCACAACAGACCAGCATCCAAGTAGAGATCAGGGTTTTCTGTGTGTTACATACCTCTCTCACAGCAGCCATTGTCAACATAACTCCCACAATGCAGGCTTCATTCAGCCTGTGTCCTTCTGCAAAAGCTCCATGCCTGCAACATTGTACATGTGCTGCATACCTCTCAACTTCTTTACTCAAGAATTCTGAACAAAGCCAAAAATAACAGAAGGTTAAAGGACCACAGTCAGGGACAATATTACTCTAATTCACTTAAAGACTTAATAGGATAATGGGTTTTGCATCAGAATGCATTTGCTGAACAATAAAAAGTATGAAACTCTTAATGTCTGTCATTACTTACTGCCAGTAATTTACTAAAAAATTAAAATTGTTAAGGGGACAGGACAAAAAAATGAGATAAAATTAGGGACATTCTGACAAACTCCAGACAGTTGAGCGATATGGTATGCTACTCGGTTGGCAATCACTCCCAGGCTTTATGCTGCACATGTGAGATGTGTAAGTCAATACATGCTTGCTCACTCCTAACCTCCTCCATCAACTCCTCCAGTGGAGTCCTAATTGATCCCCAGTTGTGACAGTCATATTCAAATTGTCATCCTATGGAACGTGTAAGAAATGGTGTAAAAAATGATGCAAGGTGGCTAAGTAGTAAAAACTGAACTTAACATAAAAAGGCTAGTTTATTTTACAATTAGAGCAATGGCAGAACTGTGAATGTGATAGGGTCAGCTTGAGGGGCATAAAACAACAGTCACTAAGAGAAGAAATTGGATAAGTAAAGGAAGTGCAGGGAGCAAGTAACTGCAAGACTTTGCAGGCCAGGGGAAATAAGGTGAAGGGCTAAGGGTGACTGGCTAGCTGGAGATTTAGTCAGACAAATGCAAAAGTGTACAGAAGAGGACAGAGAAGGGGTCAGATTATAGGGGTGATGAGCAGGTAGGAATATTACAGGACTGAGGCAGGAGAAGAGTGAGAAAAAATAACAGGGAAACATGAGTTATAAGAGAGTGATTGAGGAAGGAGGGAAGAGTGTGATGTATGAAAGTAAATGATAAAAATAATTTTTTGATGAGAGGTCAGCAACATCAAATTATATGCTTTGGAATTTATGCACCTTCTGTTTCCTTAGATCTGACCGAATCCTCTCTGCAGAGGATCTCTTCTCTGTCAGAAACAATGCAGGTTTAGCTCCTCCAAATGTGCTGACTCAGAGAAAAAAAAGAGACACAGACATGTTTGTTGTTTTGCTGCTCTCTGTTTTCAAATTGAAAGCATAATAGCAGAAGTGTGACCATGGCAGACAAAGCTCAGCAGCTGTGCAAGTAAAATACAATAAAAGTGAAAAACATTTCTGTTATATATAATGTATCATCGTAACAAGTTCACAGATTAAGTCACTGATGCTTGACTAATGGCAACTGCCAAATCAAAACGAAGAATCAAAACAGAAATATCAAAGGCAACTGTGAAAAACACCAACACAGTAGGAAAAACAGTTTGTTAAGCGCTTTCATCCGCCAAATGGCTGGACGTCCTCAGAATACAAACCGGACACTGAACAAGCATATAAATACCCGCCCAATTGAAGTCAATAGCACCAAGTAATGAATTCATTGAATAATTGATTCTTGATGCAGAAAGGCAATATTAAAGTGAAATACCCAATGCTTATAAACAAATACAAAAATGAAAACATACACAATATATAACCTATACATGTTAAATATTCTTGTAAACCATAAAAAAAATACATAAATGTATATATGTAATAAATTGAAAATATAAAGCTCCTAAATGACATATAAAAAAACATAGACATAAAATAACAAATCTATAAAAATATATGTGTTTAAAAATTATTTAAATGGCAAACATAGATTTAAGCTTGAGGAGACTAGCAATGGAAATGACATCATTAAGACCTGGAGAACATGCAGCATTACACCTAAGCTGCCATCTAAGCTCCAGGAATTCAAGAAATATATCACTGGGACCACCTCTAGGGTCAACATCAACATTATCTAAAACAGAAAATTTAAATGAATGCAAAGGAAAACCCTTTATATGTCTATAAAGGGCATTTCGCTCATCCTTTTTACTAATAATGCTGATAAATCCTTTACCTAAACTGTCTGATGGTTTTGCCAATGTAAAAACAAGTACACTGTTGACACAAAACAACATAAACAATGCTCTTACTATCACAACTGAATCTCTTCTTGTGCTTGATTTTGCCATAACCATGTACAAAGCATTCAGTACCATCAAGAATAAATTTACACTGAGAACAGTGACCGAATTTATTTACTCTACCTGTATATGAACTGGACACGATTCTTTCAATCATGGTTTTAAAACAGGTATCTTTTTGATAAACCACCAACGGTCTTTCTCCAAGTTTGTTAGAAATATTCCCATCACATCTGAAAATCTCCCAAAATTTATTAATGATGCACTTGATTTCCCTGTATTGTAAATTAAATGTCAAAATCAAGGCCTTACCATAAGACAAGTTGGTCGATACCAAACTAGAATCAACAGGATTAACAACTTGAACAAGGGACTTGCCAAGAAGAGGGGTATAAAACCCAAATGATCTCTTCACTGTAACTTCAGTAAAGATTTCTGTTAAAAAATCCTCAGGATAACCTCTCCTCAAAAACATATCAAATAACTTAATGCATTCCTCAAGAAATAAACTTTCTTGACTAACCATCCTGGCCAATCTAACACAATGACCTTTTAACAATGGCCTTCTTTTGATGGATACGATGCCAACTCTGGAAATGGAAGTAAGAATTTGAAAAAGTCGGTTTCCTGTATAATGTGGAATCAAAGTTACCTGATTCCCTGTTCTTAGAAAGAGTGACATCCAAAAAATTGACCTGTGTGGCATTAACTGACATTGTAAACCTTAAAAAATCGGTAGAAGAATTGATGAATTCAAAAAAAGCTTCAAGTCTTTCCTTAGTGTCAACCCAAAAAATAATGATGTCATCAATAAAGCATTTATATAAACGCCAACTATCTTTGAAATCAGAAGAAAAAATAAAATTAGTTTCCCAAAAGGCCATAACTATGTTGGCGAATACAGGTGCACAAGCAGCACCCATGGCAACACCCTGGATTTGCTTGAATAAATGGCCCTCAAAACTAATGAAATTATTTTGCAAAACTAAATCTATGAGACTACTGATAACCAAACTTTTGTCATGTCCAAGAACAGGCACTAAATATTAAAAAAAAACATTCAATGCCAGTATCATGTGGGATGCTAGAATATAAATCTTTAACATCAATGCATACAAAACGAATATCTTCTCTATATAAACTGTCATTGACATTAGAAAAAAATCCCACAAATCCTTTAACAAAGCAGGATAATTATTAAACACACTCTTGGTCTCCTGATCGATATATTTAGCAAAAAAGTTGCATTTGATACTAATGGCAACTGCAGTTAGTTACAGAGTGCACTGCAGTATATTTGAACAAAGGTAACTATTTTTACTTCAATCCAGTTTTAATACAGTACTCTGGCATGGAGTACTTTGCATTTTTTGAGTTCTAGAGTTTCTTGTTGGTGTTTCATTTCAGATGGCTTTTGATGATTATTATGTTATTCAGACAATGAGGTAAATGACAATCAGATTTTTCAAGATGTTTATCTTGATCCAATTTTATTTATGATGATGTTCAAATAAAGAGTCATTAACATGGCCCACCTCATAAGTAAGGGTATCTCATCCAGGGACAAGGAGGTCCTAACATCCCTGTATTCTTCTCTTATAAGGTTAATTATTGAGTACAATGCCCCATTTGGCATGTACCTGGCAAAGCACATGCAGCAGCTGGAGAAACCACAGAGGTTCCTCACCAGGAGAATCCAGGGCCTCAAACATCTACCTTACACAGATAGGCTAAAAGCATTGTCCCTCTACACAGTTTCATACAGACTCCTCAGAGCTGACCTCTGTCTGGTATACAAAGCAATCTCAGACCCCGCCTTGATGGGACTTCTGCATATCCGCAAGTCAAGTTCCACTGCAGTAATCCACACATGCAACCTCAACCTGGTCTGTGACATCAATAGGACTTGTTGGCGGGACAGATCTGTGTCTCAGAGACTCTGCCATCTCTGCAATAGACTCCCTTTCCATGACAAGCTGAGTACCTCATTATTCCTTTTTAAGCGCAACCTGGATAACTGGATGGGAAACAAAAAATACACTCCTGGGATTCCACCTGGGTCCTTCCTGGACAGGGGCTTTGGGTGCGGACTTGTCTAATCATGGGCTAAACTCTTGGCTAGGCTTATAAGGGACTCAGGGCCAATAGCCTAGTAACTTCCTATGATCCTATGAAAATGTAAGGTAACAATACCAATGACTTGAGGTAAATGGTGAGGTGCAGAACTGAGTTAGCTTTCTGCAAAATCATAGCCACCTAATCTGGAGGACTAAACTGTAGAGTTGTGCATATATTCTTTTGTGACATATTAAATAATCTGGGCTGCCTAATTATCTGCACTGCTGACATTTTCTGTTGTTAGTTGCCGGCTGCTTGCAGGTAAACCTGTTTTATTTGTGTGCTTTGGCAGCCTGCTGGCCTGAGGGACTGTGTGGCTTGAGTATCAATTTGCCTGTTGTTGGCCCACTGCCTGTAAAATGTTAAAGGATGTCTTCCTTTTTTCAGCTGACTTGTACCATCTGGTAGATTACTGGGATCCTTTGTCATCATGTGATTTTTGTTTTCTCCCCAAATTGTTTATGGTTTTAACAGAAGACTACTGTATCCTTCTGCTGATAGATTTAACATCTGTGGAATCTGGGACAGTGTTAATCTCTGAAGAATCTTGGATTTAATGTCATCTGTTTAGAGTTGTTATATATGGTTTCCTTCTTAAATATCTTAGAAGCATTTTTAGCATAATGATACTTTGGGAATTATTATGAGGTCTGATTTAATGTTATTTACACTTCTGCTTTTTTTTTTTTTTTTTTTTTTTTTGCAGCTTAATCATCAAGGCTGATGGCAACAGATACTTGTGATTTCAGGGTATGCTTAGCAATATGGGTAATTGATGCTAATGCAAATTGTTGATTTTAGCTGACTACCTTAACAGATAATTTTTTGGGGGGAGGGTGTTATTTCACCCAGTAATGTTTTATATTTCTTGCTTTATGTAGATAGTTTTATCTGTGCATTATTTATTATTTAGTGAGGCTACAGGTTTTGTCATGGAGCTCTTCTACCCTAGGGACTTCCTTTACATGGTGTGCCCTTTTGCCTCTTTACTTGTTGATTTCTCTGTCTCTTATTTGTATGTGATTGGGGTGGTGTAGAGTCAGAGGTCTAGAGTTGGAAAAATCTTTCTTGTGTATATGGACTGGAGGGGTTCTGAGTGGTCAGGATGACACACCACCATCTAGGGTGAAACATCATAACTCTGTCTTGTAATGGTACTCAGGCACTGGATTTTCATATCTGATCAATAAACGAGGCCTGTCCCCTGGGATGCTGTCTGGGGATGTACTGTGTAATTTCATGTTGATTGGGAACAAGCCTGGTATTGTATTAGACTTGTTTCACATGGCCAACCCAGCATTCATCACAGAGACTGGACTGATTACTGCCTACAGCCTTGGCTTTGTGTCGAGTCCCACTTGGTCACTCTGTTATGCATAGTCCTAAGCACAGAAATGCAAGGGAGGTAGTGGCCCTTAGTTATTCAATGAGCATGGAGTTGAAAAGGGCAGAGGCTGGGAGCTCTAACTCTTTTGAATAAGTACCGAGTGCAGGACTGAATTGCAGATACCGCTTTGTTTGTACATATCACCACCACCACTTTACCTTGTTGTGTTTCTGCAAAGTTCTCAGATCTCATCAGTCTAGTTCATGAGTCCCCTAGATGGCTGACCCTATGCTATTCTGAAGCGTGTTTGATGACGAGACTTGGGAGTCAGCCATGGATAGAGCTTCTAGAGTTATTAGAAAATGTTTTATTAAGGTGATTTCCACTGCTGCTCGTAAGTTTTGATATTCACAAAACTTAGTCGTCTAATTTGGCCTTGAAATCAGGGACTTGCTGGTAAGGTCTGCTTCCTGGCTGGACTATTTCCTCTTTCACTTTAGACTCAGCTTTGCAGTGGATCCAGCCTCTTGAAATTGAGCTGGTCAAATGCAAGGACGTATGGGCTATAAATTCAGACATCCTTAGCTCAATTCTGTAACAGATTGTGCAGAGTGACCCATGATGATTAAGATACATTGGTGACGGTTCAATAATCCAGCTGCTGCTGGTGGTCTGAATCAGGTCACCTTATTGAGTGTACATCCTGGAGCTACAGTACAACCACACCTCTCAACTGTTCAGAATTATGCAGAATGTACAGATTTTTTGCCCAAATTTGTGGTCTTTTTCCTTGTAAAATCTGTGTTTTCCTTGCAAATCACTGAGTTAAAGTCAATAAATAATGACAGACATTTGTATTTCAGACTTAATATCCTTGAGAAAATGCATGCTAATGAACAACCTGTTATTCTATCAGCTTTATAAGTTAATTTAAATTCTGCTTAAATATTTCAAATTGCACTTGACCTGTGTGGTGATATGTTTTTTTCCCACTTTTTGTCCACAGTTTAGACAAAAAAGTTATCTATTTGCACTTGTTTTTGTTTATTCTGGGATACTATTGCAGCTTCATTTGCAGTTGTGTGAAGACTGTGTATTACTGTAAGATTTTAGCATTGCTCTTATACTGCACTTCTGTTTCTACAAGTAGTATTTAGTCATTTATTACAGCATTACTGGTAAATTTCTGCACAGCTTGGTGCCTTAGTCTGGTAGGATTGCAGTAGTAGCAGTATTGTGAATTCTGCTCCAGAATTTGTGCTTCAGTACCTTTTGCAGCTGTATATACCTGCTTAAAATTGTAAGTGCATTTTTACTTTGTTACTTTCTTTTCTCCCAGTTTGTTGAGTCTGCCCTTCCCTCACTCAGACATTAAGCTTACGTTTCTAAAATTATAAACATACGACTAGAGCTCCACTTTTAATTTTTCTCAACCCTCTCATCCTTCTTTTGTTGCAATTTAAAAATGATGTGCCTCTGGCTTCTGCCCCTTATGATAATCTCACTTCCCAAAGTCCCTCCACCCCCTCTTTCACTGCTATTGTCTGTTGTGTAATCTATTTCAGTACTTTCCCACCCATTGTTTTCCACATATCCAAAATAGTAAATTCCCACCCAATAAACCAGTATTGTCCTTGAATAAACCTTCCTTACTACAAATTGTCTCCAGGACATTAAACAGTATTACTACCAAATCTAATTAAAACACAACTGATGGGGGTAGACCGAAATATGGTTTCCTCATTAAATGGTCAAGGAATTCCCAATGTAGTACATCAGTTGAGTGTTCATACAATCCAATCTGCTGTCAACAGTAGAACAGACGGTGTATCTGAGGTTTGTGCTACGAAGAGTGATCCTGATGCAAAGTATGTAGCACATGTAGCCAGACCAACAGTGCAGGCTACTGGTAAAGATTATTAAAGATGCTTGGCATTTTTTGAATGAAATGCACCAGTTTCAATCTGAACAGGATGCTGGTTTTTTTTTTGGTTAATGATGTGAAAGATTTGTTCTTGGTAATCCCATATCAGGAAGGTTTGCAATAGTTCCATGAGGCTTTGACAAGTGGCACTAATTTTCCTTTGAGTAATATTCATTTTGTTGTCGAACCCATGGAAATTGTGTTGACTAATAACTTTGTATTTTTTGAGTCTGAATATTTTAAACAAATTAAGGGTGTGGCTTGGGGATATCAGCAGCCCCAGTTTTCACTAACATTATTTTATGTTGGTGGGTGAAAAACTTTGTATTCTCCTCCACTTTTGCTAGCAACATCAAGATTTATTTGTGGTATTGGATGACATTTTTATTTTAGGGGTGGGTAATTCTCATAAAACCGAAGAATATTTGAAGTGTAGTAATGGTACCACCTAATTTTTGGTTTTCAAAGGACAGTCCAATGAAACAGAAATTAACTTTTTGATGATATAATTATTAACGACATTGAAAGAAAATGTTTTTCTTCAAAAATATACAAAAAGAGACCTACTGTAACAGCTTGTTACATTCTGATAGTTATCATTCTTTGTAGCAGAAGAGAAATTTGTCAAAACTCAATTTATCAGACTGTCATGTTTGATTTCTGATATGTTAAATTTGCAGAAGTAGTAAATAATTTAAGTAGGATGTTTCAGGAAAGGCACTCTCTCTTAAATTTTACTCAGGGATTAGAGGAAGAGGTTATTAAGCCAAGACCCTTCCGTTATTGGCCTGTTTTAAAACATGGTTTTGAAGTCCCGGAGGACAGATTAAATATGGCTGTCCTGGTTGCTAAAGGGGAGAGTGAACACCAAGGCTGCCAAAATTAACTCTTTCCCTAGGGCATTGGTGTGTGGTTTTAGTAGTGCTATTAAGGATGTTAAATGTATTTTATTGAGGAATTGGTCTAGTTTTATTACACCCCATGGTTTGGACAAGACTTTGGGTAAAAGTCCCACTTTGGTATTCAAAACTAGGATAAATCTGAAGAACAAATTTGAGTATGATTTTCATACCAAATGGAAAGATAATATGGCTGCAAAAGGAATGTCCAAATATGGAGCATGCAGCCAATGTAGGTATATTCTTGAAGGCATTAATTTTGTTATAGGCACTTTCCCAAAATCAGTCTATCCGAATGGGATGTATAATTTTAACACTAGGGGAGTGATCTATTTGGCACAGTGTAGTATTTGTCCAGCGTTTTACATGGGTAAAACTGTGAAGGCTTTAAAACATTAGAAATTACCAACATATACATATGCCATTAAGAAAATGGATCATAGAAAGTTACTAGGCTATTGGCCCAGAGGCCCTTACAAGCCTAGCCAATAATTTAGCCCATGTTCCAACAAGTCAGCACCCTATGCCACTGTCCAGCAGGGACACAAGTGAAATCCCAAGAGTGTATTTTCTGTTCCCCATCCAGTTATCCAGGTTGCGCTTAAAAAGGGTTAATGAGGCACTCTGCTTGATGTGGAGAGGGAGTCTATTCCACAAAAGAATGAGTCTCTGGGACACAAACTGTCTCACCATCAGGTCATATTGATGTCACAGACCAGGTTGAGGTCATGTGTGTGGGTTACTCGAGTGGAGCTTAACTTGCGGATATGCAGCAGTCCCATCAAGGCGGGACCTGAGACTGCTTTATATGCCAGACAGAGGTCATCTCTGAGGAATCTATAGGAGATTGAGTAGAGGGACAGGGCCTTTAGCCTATCTGTGTAGGGTAGATGTTTGAGGCCCTGGATTCTCCTGGTGAGGATCCTTGTAAGGAAATTTGTTTTAAGACCCCTACACTTACATTCTGTGTCCTTCCTGATACAGCTCTAGTTCACAGATGCTTACTAACCTATTTTTATATGAGGATCTCAAAAAGCCTTGAATTCCACTCCTGTGGTAATGATTCCTTTTAGTCAGAATATAAATAACACAGAGGTGGGCAGAACAGAGATATGTTACATGTTGCCCCTTTCAATATGAGACATGGATGCTAAATCGAATTTAATTTATGGTTTCCCATCCAGTCAACTAAATTTCATTGGAATATAGTAAGACAATTACTTTGCTTTATGTGGAATGGAAGACAGTTCCACAGGAGTGCTGTTCTGTGTGATAAATATCTATTCCTCCAGCATGTCCTGTTCATGTTGCAAGAGAGAATGAGCTCTCACTGATTGGGTGTTTACACTACCATTAGACTTGCAGAATATGTAATAGGTATTACAGGATTGGGTCTTTTGAGGCTCTATACACAAGGCTTATTTGAAAGAGTTGCTATAGCCCTAAGGTCCTGCTTGATACATCAGATCACCAGTTAAAGGCTGCTGGCTGTTTCAGAGACTCAGAGTAATACCTCTGGCATGATCGCTGTCTCTTGGTTATCTTGCTGTGGTACTTTGAAATCAACTGCTTATCATAACTTGGATCAGCAAGCTTCAGTCTTTCTTTAGGAGGTCTCAATCTTACCACCTGCCTAGGAAAGTCTACTGTGATCTTGTAAGGGTCCCCACTCTTTCTGCAATATTTAAAATTTTTAAATTAGATGTTATATACAACTTAAACAGGCATTTTAAAAGCGTCTGCCAGTCTGATTATTTCAATAAATAGTGCAGTCTACTCAAACTTATTTTTTTATGTACAATGCCTAGGTTTAGGCTTTTAATATTTGAACATTTTTTATTTTTATATAATCTTTGCTGACTGAGTTAATTCCAGTAGGCTAAGATGCCTCTTTTCAGGGGAGACCCAAGGTGGTATTTATACTACTAGGGGAAATCTGGCCAGGGCATTAGGGAAATTCTCCTTCTCTTTGGAGCTGTTAGATGGTAGTGGATGTCTCCACAGCAGTAAGAAAGAGGCCTAATGAAAGCAGCAGAATGAAGGAGGAGAGAAAATCTATGGAGAGTTTGGAGGTGGAAAGTGAAACTATGGAGAAACATTTGTTTGATATGGAGCTTCAGAATATTTTATTTATTTATTGCATTTGTTTACCAGGAAAGTCCACTGGGCCTAAAAGAGCCCATTTTCAGTGGCGGCCCAGGGAGAAAAGCTCCGACAAGAACATAGATACAGAAAATATTAAACATTAATTGGTACAAAAGTAGATACAGTGTTACTCATAGTGATTATAGTAATATATACAGAATATAAACATAAAAGCAGGAATTTTGTTGGTTGCCAGATGAATTCACCCAGAGAGGTATAAATAGAGATATATTAATCAGCATTATTGTACCAGTATCAACAAGTGACAAAAAAATAATAATTATGGAGAAATATCATCAATCAGCAGTAGCAAAAAGGAGCTTAGATATAAACAAAGATTCCTGTGTGGTGGATGTTACAAATGAGCAGCGTTGAGCTGTCTCCTTGGAGAAAAAAAGTGAGTCTGTGGAAGTAAAATAGATAGCAGAACTGGCATCAGGAGGGCATACAAATGATGGTTTCTTAAAAATATTCGTGCAGGATGATCAAAGGGACAGTTCTGCTGTTACATGAGCTGAAATAGCTGATAACTTTTTCAGAAGTGTGGAGGTTGCAGAAAAGCAGGGCAGCTGTGGTGGTGCAGCGGTTAGCATTGCCACCTCACTGCAAGAGGTTCCCCGGTTCAATCCTTGGCTGGGGTGCCTTCTGTGTGGAGTCTGCATGTCCTCCCTGTGGTCTTGTGGGTTTCCTCCAGGTGCTCCGGTTTCCTCCCACATCCCAAAGACATGCTGTAGGTGGATTGGACACACTAAATTGGCCCTAGGAGTGAGTGATTGCTTGTGTGTGCCTTCTGTGGAAGGTTGGGTGCCTGGGTGTCAACTCGACACCGTAAAACTCCACTGCCAATCATGAGCAGATAGGAGATCCACTGTGGCGACCCCTAACAGGGAAAAAGCTGAAAGAAGAAGGAGGTTGCAGAAAAGCAACCAAGTGAAGGGGCAACAGAGAATACAGCAGTAAAACCTTACACAGTAGTGACAAAGTAAAACAGGAAAGCAGCAACAAACTAAGAAGGGGACTGGTTTTGTGGCAGCAGATAATGGCGTTACTAAAACATTTGCATCAGTCACAGCAAGCAAGAAAGAAAGGCAGCAATAAACTGTAAGTAAAACTGCTTTTAAAAAGAGAAGACCAACTGTGAGAATAAGAACAAAAAATGACACTGCAGTAGACAGATATTATATGTATGGGAAAATTTGATAACTGTTCTGGGTTTTAAAGTTCAAGAAATTCAGTCTTTTATACAGATTGGGACAGTGATTTTTTGCGACTTAACATTTGACACTGATGAGAGGTACAACTGCAGACTGCTAAAGCGAAATAAGGGAGTACCTGGATAATATGCATGAGTTTAGAAAGACTGCTGTTAAGCAACTGCATCATTTCTGTTGCATTAATACTGCTTGTTTATAGCCTGTCTAAATTGTTAAATGTTATTCTAATCTCTTAGTTTTGGTTTAAGCACTGGGCTTTAGGCCCACCCCTTAGCTCGCCCTGGCCTTTCTTCCTCAGATTCTGAGAAATGTGGATAGACAATTTCCTACAGTTTCACCTGCCAGTCTGGCTGATATGGGCATCCTCAGACAGTGTAGCAACTGTCTCATGTACATGGACAACCATCTACTACCACCACCTAGAAACACAATTTGTGAGAGATGGAATTACATTAGGAACCTAGAGTTCATGCTCTCTCCCCCTCAAGCCAGTATATCTGGCATGGAAAAGGTTGTCAACACAATCACTACACCTCAATCACCACCCACACCTAGACAACACAAATCCACATATGCAGAGGTCCTCCACATAAACATACCCAAACAAAGGAGACCTCCGTGGCAAAAACACACGTGATCTCCACAGCCCTCCACATCACATACCATGCAGAGTTCACATGCCTGTGTCTCACAGCAACTAAGGCTTCACCATAAACTCAACATATTAGTTATAGGAGACTCCATTGAGAGACACACAAATGTGCCTCTCACCAGCCTGGATAAGGAGAAAGTCATGGTTAGTTGTCTGTCAGGTACCAGAATCTGCCATATCACATATGCACTCAAGTCTCTCAACAAAAGGTACTGTTATGACTCTGTCACAGTCCATGTTGGTGTGAATGAAGTGAGACATACCTCTCTGAACTATATGAGGTGAGACATGATTGAGCTCACCGATTATGTGTCCCAGGCAGGTATGTCTGTAGCCTTAAGCAGCATTCTGCTGTCACCCAGAATGATGTTTCAATATAAACAGAAAATGACTGACTTTAACAGTTGGCTTTGTTTCTAAGGTTCATAGGTAGGTACTAGGCTATCTGCCCAAGGGCATTTATAAGCCTAGCCAGAGTGTGTCGGCTTTCGCCGCCCCATTGATTAATTAACTGATCCTCTGTCAAGCAGAGCCAATGAAGTGATCCCAGGGGTGTATTTTCTATTACCCATTCACTCGGCAAGGTTTCTCTTGAACAGTGTTAGTGAGGGGCTCTGCCTAATGTAGTTTGGAATTTTGTTCCAAAGCATGGGGAGTCTCTGTGACAGGAATCTATTCCTCCAGCATGCTCTATTTATTGTTGTGGTGAGGTTTAGCTCACTAGAGCGCGTGGCTCGCAGTGACTTGGATTTTTTTTAGGTGCAGCATGTCCATCAATTCTGAGTTGGACATGGCTTTGTAAGTGAGGCAGAGATCACCTCTGAGTAAGTGATATGCCACTGAGTATAGCCGGAGTTTTTTCAGTCGGGCTGCATAGAACATATGTTTGAGGCCAGTAATCCTCTTGGTGAGGTAATTTTGTGGTCTTTCCAGCTGTTGGAAATGCCTTGTGAGGTGCATCCCAAATGGGGCATTGTACTCTATGATGGGTCTGATGAGTGACGAGTAGAGGGGCACTAAAACCTCTTTATTTCTAGATGCGAACCCTTTAGTAATTAGATGAGCCACATAGAAGGATTTCCTAACTACTTTGGCAATATGATTGTAAAAGGAGAGATTACTATCTACCTGGGTACCCAGATCTCTTATTACCTCTTCTGTATTAAGGGGGCTGCCACCTATGTGGTAATTTGTGGGTGTTTTGTTTTTCCCAAATAGGATGACTATGCATTTTTTGGCATTTAGCTTGAGGCCATGACTTTGACACCAGGTGTCCGTCTCAGTAAGGCCCTTTTGGAGGATGTCCGTGTCAACTGGAGAGTCAATTATGGCTCCCAGTTTGCAGTCATCGGCGAACTTAGTTAGCCATAGTCCTCCTGCATTTGCCTGTACTTCTGAGAAGTATATGCCGAAGAGTAGGGGTCCCAGGAGTGAGCCTTGCGGGACACCACTTGTGATTGGTTTAGACTCGGACCTGGAGCCAACTATTCTTACCGTGTGAGTTCTGTCTGTAAGCCAGTTGGCAACCCATCTTGTGACGTAGGAGTTTATGTTCAGGCTGGTGAGTTTTTATGTAATACCCAAGTGGGGAATGGTGTCGAAAGCCTTGGCAAGGTCATGGTAGGCTGTGTGAACCACCTTTCCCTCGTCTATGGCCTTAGTGACTGTCTCGAAGAAGTCAACCAGGTTTAGTAGGCATGATCTGCCCTTAACAAAGCCAAACTGGGATGGCTCAAGTGTTTGGAGGTTCGCAATGTCTTTGTTAATGAGTTCCATGATGATGCGTTCCACAGCCTTGCAGACCAGGCTAGTCAGGCTTATGGGGCGATAGTTACCAGGGTCAGTTGTGGCCCCTCCTTTGTGGACAGGAATAACCGTTGCTGTGTGCCATTCTATGGGCACATAGCCTGTGGAGAGGCTGAGGTTGAACAGGGTGTTCGGTAGGACCTTTATGTTTTCCAGCGTCTCCAGAAAGGTGGAGTGGTGGTCTTGGGTCATGGAGGGTGATCTGTAGCAGGCCACAATTTGCATTGCAGATTTGCCTGATGTTAGTTGCACACAGATGATCTCAGAGGTATCATGCTGCGCCACAAAACTGGAGGTGTAGGTATCCTTGATGAATATGGATACACCCCCTCCTTTTGTGTTTTGGTCCATGTTCTGTGGCCGAAACGTGTGGTATGAGTTGTAGCCCGGTAGTGCTGGGGTGCTCTCGGGAGCCTTGATCCAGGTTTCAAATGTCGACGTTCTCCATACTGAGGAATGCTTCAAGCGCTTGCATTCTGAGATATAAACTCCTGGTGTTGAGTAGCATACCCCTCAGTTTTTTGTTAATTGTGCTGTTTACAGAGGTGGGTTTGACTTTTGAGCCTTGACTAAAAAAGGCACTATGGGGGCAGCAAGAGCCTTGACCAGTATTCGAAAGCCTAGGGGTGATAGGTGTAAGCCGTCTCTTGCGAAGCAACGTGGCTTGTCAAGCATGTCGTCCCAGGCTGACAGACATTGGATCCCCTTTGAATGACACCAGAAGTTTAGCCAATTGTTGAAATTGATCATTTTCTCTTTATACTGAGGTATTATTCTTGGTGAGGGCAGGATGCTACTCAGGGTCAGGGTCATACCAGCCTGGACTACATGATCAGAGAGCTCTTCCATGTCTCTTTTCAAGTAGTCCAGGGAGGTACATCTCAGGTCATTCACACCAACATGAACAATGACAGTGTCATATTTGTATTTGTTCTAGAGTGACCCGCGTGCTTGTGTTATGTGGCGGATTCTGGTTCCCGACAGGCAACTGACAGTAACCTTCTGCTTGTCCAGCCTAGTGAGTGGGACATCAGTGTGCCTGACTATAGAGTCACCTATTATTAGTGTGTTAGATATGTTATTTCGCCTTTAGGGCTGTGATTGTGCAGCACACTGATTTTGTGTTTTATGTGTTGTCTGGTTTGTGACGGGAGGTGCAGGTTGTTTGGGTGTCTGCTTTGGAGGTCTCTGGTGCTTTTGCAGGGTTTTATTTAGAGCCTCAGAGTATGATTTAGTGTATTTATGTGTATTTTTTGCCAGTGCTGTTTTAGTAGGTCTATTTGTGGCTGGAGGTGTGGTGCAACTGTTAACCTTCTCCTCTTGACTGTCTGTTCCAGTCTTGGGTGAAGACAGCTTAGCCTCCAGTTTGGCTGTATAATTGCATCTCTCGCATATGTTAGTGATTTGTAGTAGGAGGGGAGGGTTGTCTGTGTACATGAGGCAGTTGTAACACTGCCTCAGGATACCCATATTCACCAGCTGGACTGGAGAGTACACCTGAAACTGCCCTTTGGTCATGCCTGAATAGTAGGGTGAGCTGCTTAGTCGCTTGGTTGGTGAGGGGTGAATAAACAGCCTTGCCCTGCTGGGCAATCAAGTGTGAGGGTATATTAGTGCTTGCTATTAGGTCTGAGCAAGTGCTGGGCTGTAGGATACTTTTTGAGTGCTTAGCTTGAGAGTTAGACTACTTTCAAGGGAAAAACTGAAGAGGAGACTTAGTGGAGCCGGGAATAATTTAACTGTAGCTAACCAGCGCTGCCTGGCGAGCAAAACCGTGCAAACGCATTTTTTATAGTAGGGAAATGAAAGAGATAGAACTTAGCCCAAAATGGCCAATAAACTACTAACTTCTGGGCTGGAACCACTCCTCCAGGGACAGATAGGCTGCTCAAAGCTCCCCTCTCTCACAGGTGAACAGAGAAACTTCCTTCTATCCAAGTAAGGTATGGGCAACTCAGAAACTAGTATCACAGCCCTGAATTTAGCACTAGTCTGAAAACTGGACTATACTAGCTTAGAAAGGTGGGAAAGAAGGAATTTTTTTTTTTTTTTTAAAGATAAGGCAAAAACAGTAAAAAATACACTTAAAACAGCTTTAAACTACAAACGATCAGAAAAGGCTATCACACTTTAGTGTGTAGCCTACAACAGTTAAATAAACTATTTAAACAAAAAACAACTTTTTAAAAAGTGCAGGCAGTCAAATAAGTACAATATGTGAAAAAACAAACTTTTAAATCACAATAAACGCTGGAAATTTGCATTTAGGTGGAAAACAGTTAAGCACAGCAAGAAAGTACAGAAAACTGAAACTTAATCACTCCAAAGTCTCTCTTCTAAGCTAGAAGGCTTGTATCAGTTTAAGGCTTTCTAGTGCTACCCAGTAGGTTAGTTACAGGAAAGATGGGAAACAAGCGCAGGTGTGGTCCTTTAAACCAGAAAGTTGAAAGAGACGACAGACTGCTCAAATGGTCAATAAACTACAATTTCTGGGCCAAGAACCACTCCTCTCATGGTAGACCGGCTACCTAGTGCTTACCACTTCCATTGATAAGCTAGAAGGCTTTTCTCCAACACAGAAAGGCTTGTGGGGCTCAGAAGCTTACCAAAAGTCCTGGATACAGCAACTCTGTATCTGGACTAGGCTAGTTACAAGAAAGGTGGGAAACAAGCGCAAGTGCGACTTTCTACCCAGAAAGTTGAAAGAGATGGAAAAACTGCTCAAACAGCCAATAGCTACAATGTCTGGGCCAGGGACCACTCCTCTTGTGGTAGATAGGCTACCTGATGTGCTTACCACTCCCACTTATAAGCTAGAAGGCTTCCCTCCAACACGGAAAGGCTTGGGGGCTCAGAAACTTACAGAGATTCCTGGATACAGCAAATCTGTACATGGACAAGACTAGTAACAGGAAAGGCAGGAAACAAGCTCAAACACAGGCTTTTAAATCAGGAGTTTGAAAGAGATGGAAAAGCTTCCCAAATGGCCAATAAACTATAATTTCTGGGCAGGAAACCACTCCGCCTGTGGTAGATAAGTTACCTAGTGCTTACCACTCCCACTGATAAGCTAGAAGGCTTCTCTCCAACACAGAAGGGCTGGACTCAGAAGTTTACCAACAGTCCTGGATACAGCAAATCTGTACCTGGACTACACTAGTTACACAAAAGGCAGGAAACAAGCTTAGATTATTTTTTTCTTTTTTTTACAGAAAAGCAGCTAAAACAGCAGTAAATACAACTCAAATTTCAGTGCAGGCCAGCACACCCAAGTGTGTAGCAACACTACGGCAAATACAGTTCAAATAAATGCAATTAAATTAACAAATGACTAAAAAACAAGTGCAGAAGGCAGTAAATTAGAAGGCTACTAACAAGCAGTAATAAGTGCAGAGTAAGAGCAATTTAACAGATAACAGCATGCAGAACAGCAACTAAGACAGTTACAGTAAGAGCAGCTGAATAAAATATATATATTATTTATTTATTTATTTTTTGAAGGAGGGAACAGAACAGGATTAAGAGACTACAGGGGTTGTCCTTCCCAAATGCTTCTTTTAGGAGTGCCTGAAATTAGAATATGATCTCACTGCACTCAGTTGAGTGAGCAAATGAGATGGGCCCAGAAGGAGTATCCAAATACAAATCTACAAGAGGGGCGGGCAATTTCAACACCACCAACATTAACAGCAAAACAAGAACAGGGAGGGTGGCTGGGGTACTAACTGTCGAGAGACAGCCACAACTTCAGTTGATTTAATATTCAGTGCGAAACACAAATAATTAAATTAAATACAGTACTATATGAAAAAGAGCAGATAAAAGTGTACTTATATTCACTTATACGTCCAGTTACTTTCAGGTAGATCTTAGCCGGCCAAAGCTCAGAATATTAAGCAGAAATAACCCAAAATGTACCATTTATATAAGGCAGGACAGAATATCAGTGACAAGGTGAAACTACCCCCCAACTGCTATCAATGGTTAAACAGAAATTCTAACAGGTACTCTGTAGAGAGACAGCCACAACTTCAGTTGAGTTAATATTCAGTGAGAAACACAAACAAATAAATTAAACACAGTACTATATGAAAAAGAGCAGATTGGTGTCATTCCAAGGGGATCCAGTACCTGACAGCCTGGGAAGATATGATTGACAGACGACGATGCTTTGCCAGAGATAGCCTGCATCTGTCTCACCTGGGCTTTAGGCTACTGGCAAAGGCTCTTGCCTACCCCATAATGTCTTTTTTAGGAAAAGTCCTGAGGATGATAAAACCAACATAAAGGTCATGCTGCTAAACGCTAGGAGTCTAAACATGAAACTGCACTCATTACAAGTATGCTTAGCTCTGGAAAATGCTGACATCTATGCAGTCACAGAAACCTGGTTCAAAGCTGCAGAGAGCACCCCAGCCTTACCTGGCTACTCATCCTGTCATACATTCAGACCCCAAACTGTGGGCAATAAAGCCAAAGGAGGTGGAGTTTCAATATACATTAAAGACATACACACCTCCAGGCTGGTCAAACAGTATGATGCACAGGCGACACTCCAGGTGCAGTTAACCAATGACAAGACCCCTATTCAGATCATAGCTAGCTACCGTCCCCGAAATCTGACAAAGATGTCCAGTCTTCCTATTTGGACCTGTTTCAATCTATCAAGATTCAACCCTTTACCCTGATCCTGGGTGACTTCAACTTCCCAAACACAGATTGGAAGAACTACTCATGCCAGAACACAAATGTCCAGCGATTCCTCAATTTTGTCACTGCAAATGCCTTGGAACAGCTAGTCAATACCCCCACAAGAGGTGATAATATCTTGTACTTGGTATTAACCAACATGAGTAACCACTGCAGCATCCTTACAGTATCATCCCTCCATGGTAATATCCAACCATAAAGTGGTTACTTTCAAAGTCATCTTCTCTCCCAACCAGCCTCTAGCTAGGATCAGACATAAAAACTTCCCTTAGCCTGAACAAGCAAATAAGAGCAGTAGTCAAATCCTCCAAAGCAAACTTCGATTCCAAATTGGCCACATCTACTAGTGACAATCATAAGGCCTTCTTCACATATGTCCGCAACCTCAAAGGAAGCACCCAGATCTACTCAGAATTGGTGGTCAAGGACACCACACATACAAATGATGTAGATATAGCAAATTTGCTGGCTGACAGATTCAGAGAAAACTTCACCCCTCTGTCCCCACCGTCAGTAAATCAGGACATCCCCAGTACCTGCCCCATTCCCCTTATATCTAGGGAGCAGGTCATCACTGTACTCTCAAAGGCAAAAAATAGAGCCTCCATGGGACCCGATAACATACCAGGCTCCATCCTACGTGAACTCAGGCAGGAACTTTCAGCACCATTAGGCACCCTATTCAACCAATGCCTGAGTACCAGCTTCATCCCAGCTGAGTGGAGGACAGCCACCGCCATCCCTTTACAAAAGGTGGAGCACCACCGATATGGGAAATGATATACCCATCAGCCTAACTAGCCTGATCTGCAAGGCCATGGAATGGATTATCATGGACCTCATTAACAAGGACACTGGCAACCTTCCAAATACTTGATCCCACACAGTTTGGCTTCATCAAGGGGAGATCATGTCTGCTAAATTTGGCTGACTTCTTTGAGACAGTCACCAAAGCAATGGATGAGGGGAAGATGGTGCACATCTTCTACCTTGACCTGGCCAAAGCCTTTGACACTATTCCCCACTCAGGCATAATAGATAAACTCTCTTAACTAGGCATCAATCCGTATGTTACTAGATGGGTAGCAAACTGGCTCACTGACAGAACTCACCTAGTCAAAATAGGGGAAGCCACCTCAAGCAGTAGACCTGTAATGGGTTTCTATTATAACATCGAAGTCTTACAACTTCGAATGTTATAATATTGAACCCAGTAGAGCGAAACACCAGAAAACCGAACAGTCAGAATAGCAAATTCTTTCCCAGGGAAAAAAATTTGCTGTTCTGACAAACATACACACAACACAAGCACACCAAAATAAATAATCCACACACACTCTTCACAAAACCCTACACTAAACCATACATACACCACTAGCTATCCACTTACCTTAACCCAACCCTAAGGTCCGTCACTATCGCACACTCACCTTACCCGCTCCCTAACCCTCACATCCACACAATCGCACACTTACCTGACCCGCGCTCTAACCCTAACTCACCTAACCTGCGCCCAATCACACACTCACCTTCGGTCACACACTTACCTTAACCCAGTCCATAACCTTCGCTCCACATTCGAGGAAATAGCAAAGCTGCAGAAACAGCCCACCAAATACTTTCCCTAGGAAAGTATTCGGTGTTCTGCAGCTTCGCTATTTTCAGCGTTCACTCTGCAGCTGGCCTGATTATCAAAGTCTTGGGTCCTGCGTCGGTTCCTGTCTCTTCTTCCATGACGTCAGGTAGTCAGGGGTATAAAGCATGCAGCCAACATCATTACATCAGTTTTTCTTGCCCCAGATGTCAGATGCCCCCATAATGGGAAGCAATTACATACAAGGTTACACCTCCAATTATAAGCAAATACACCAGAAAGCTTAAATACAGTAAACAAGAAAAGAGGTATAACAAATAGATGTCAGGGGGCTGGAGGGAGGGTAACCAGGACTGCAATAGTAAATACACTCGAACATCTACATTTATGGTAAGTGAACACAACTGTACTACGTTCTTCGTGTTTCACTGTTGCAGTCATTACATTTGGGTAGATTCCCAAAGCTAAGGAAGGGAGGAGGCAATTAGAGAGCATTAGGACCAGCTATTAGGCCCTGCAAGACTGCAATGGCAAAAACAGCTCTGGATTTAGAGAAAATAGGCAAGTGGTAATGCTTGCTGAAAGTATAAACAGAACTCCAGGTAGCAGCTTCTAGGATGTCCCTAGTAGGAACACCTCTGAGAAAGGCTGTTGAAGTAGATGCAGCCCTGGTGGAAAGTGATCTTATCCCCTGTGGGGTAGGTTTTTCATGGTGCTTATAGCAGAAATGAATGCAATGGCCTATCCATTCAGAAATGGTTTGCTTTGAAATGGCCTTCCCCTCTGCCCCTGCAGCAAAGGCAACTAGCAGCTGTTCAGTTTTTCTGAGAGGCTTAGTCCTGTCCAAATAAAATCCAAGTTGTCTGTGCACATCCAAAGAGTGCAGTATTCGTTCTCCTTTGTTCTGTGGATTAGAAAAGAAGGTTGGCAAATGAATGGACTGATTAAGGGCCACACTGGATACCACCTTGGGCATAAAGGAAGGATTGGTCCTGAGGGCACCCTGTCTGCAATGAAGATGATGAAGGGCTCCACTGCCATGAGGGCCTGTAATTCAGACACTCTTCTTGCTGAAGTGATGGCTAGAAGGAAGGCTGTTTTCCAAGAAAGGAATTTCAACTCTGCAGTTGCAGCTGGCTCAAAGGGAGGTAGAGTGAGCTTTTCCAATACAAAGTTAAGGTCCCAGGCTAGAGTAGGGGCTCTCCTGGGTGGCCTTAAATTTTTGGCCCCTCTGAGGAATTGCCTCAATAGTGGGTGAGGGAAGAGGGGTGGCTCTGTATTATAATGTGCTGAAATGGCAGAAGCATGAATTTCAATAGAAGAGAAGGAAAGGCCCTTGTGAAGCATCTCTGTTAAGTATTGAAGAACACGCGGTAAACTGGGCACTGTTGTGCCCATCCCCTGAGTTTGGCTCCAGGAACAGAATCTTTTCCACTTTTTAGCATAGGATTTTCTAGTACTAGGCAGCCTTGCCTCCAGAATGACATCCAACACTTGCTTACTGAGGGATGGTAATGGAGAGCTCAGGTAATTAGCCAGGCTGCAAGGTTCAGTGTTTGAACTGGGGGTGCAGAATCTGGACCTCCTGCTGGGACAGCAGGGAATGGGTCTGAGGCAGGTGCCATGGTTCCAGCAGTGACACACTGCGCAAGAGAGGGTACCAGTGTTGGCATAGCCAGTCTGGTGCAATGAGTATTGTCCTTGGTTTGCCCTGTTTGATCTTTAGCAGAACTTTGGAGAGGAGAGGCAGAGGGGGAAAGGCATAAACTGAAAGGTTTTCCCAGGTGAAGTACAGGGCATCCACTTTCCAAGCTTGTCTGTGGAGAGTCCTTGTGCAGAATTTGTCCAATTGGTAGTTGTGAGGGGAGGCAAACAGGTCTATCTCTGAGCTCCCCCATTTGTTTCTCAACATGTTGAATATCTTTGGTTCCAGTTTCAACTTGTGTGGGTCCACGAGATTTCTGCTTAGGTCATCTGCCAGTGAGTTTAGCTTTCCTGGCAGGAATTGAGCCTGCAGGTGCACTTGGTAGCCCAAGGCTGTGTTCCACAGAGCCATGGCTAGTCTGCAGAGGGGATATGAGTGGGTTCCCCCCTGCTTGTTTATGTACCACATAACAGTGGTGTTGTCTGTTTTTACCAATAATTGTCCTGGAAGGATGTGGTCCTTGAAGGTTGTCAGAGCATTCTATACAGCTAACATTTCTTTTTGACTGATATGCAGGTGCATTTGACTAGGGTTCCATTTGCCCTGAATGCACTGCCCTGCCAAGTGAGCCTCCCATGCATAGTCTGATGCATCTGTTGTTAGGGTTTGGTCGGCAGAGGGTAGAGTGAATGGCAGTCCCTTGTTGAGGTACCAGGCCTCTGCCCACCAAAGGAATTCTGTCTTTATACAAGGGATGACAGGAATCACTGATTCCAGGTCCAGAGAATGTTGACACCATATGCTTTTCAGACACCACTGTAGTTTTCCTCATATGCAGTCTTGCATATGGAATTAGTAGGATGCAAGAGGCCATGAACCCCAGAGCTTGCAGTATTTTCCTTGCAGTTAACTGGGTCTTTGTGGCCAGTAATTTGAAGTAGACTGTCAGATAAACTTGTTTCTCTGGCGTGAGGTAGGCCATCTGGGAAGTTGTGTTCAAGCTTGCTCCTAGGAATACAATTTGTTGGCAGGGTACTAGGTGAGATTTCTTTTCATTTATGGTGTACCCCCACAGAGGTTAGCAGTTTCTTTACAAATGCCAGATGATTTAATAGTATGTCCTGGCTTTCTGCCTGAATTAGACAATCGTACAGATATGGGTATATTGGAATATTTATTTGCCTGCAAAATGCAATGACTGGAGCTAGGCATTTTGTGAATACCCTGGGCGCAGCAGATAAGCTAAAGGCAGTGCAGAGAACTGATAGTATATGTAGCCTGCTCTGCAGCATAGGTAGTTTCTGCAAGAATCCCTTATTGGGATGTGCAAGTAAGCTTCCTTTAAATCCATTGTTGCCAACCAGGCATTTTTGCTCAGCATGGGAAGCAGCTGATGAAGAGTTAGCATTCTGAATTTTGGAATTCCCAAAAAGGTGTTTAGGATAGATAGGTCCAGGATAGGACACCAGGAGTTGTCTTTTCTGGGTACCAAGAAATGTCTGAAGCAAAAACCTTGTCCCCATTCTTCTGCTGGGACAGGTTGAATAGCCCTGATACTTAGAAGAGAGAGAACCTGCTGTTGAGCCTCTGCCCACTGATTTAGGGGTAGGTCTGGCCAACCTTTTGGGGTTGGTAAGGTGTAGAAGTGGAATCTGTATCCTTGGGAAACTATATTTAAAACCCATTTGTCTTGGGTAATGAGTTCTAGTTTTTTGCATGCAGGGCGATCTTTCCCCCTAAAGGTATGGTCAGTTGAGCAGGGCTTGGAAGGTTTAAGGTTAAGTCACTGTGACAGTTTACCATAGGGGGGTGTCTTATTACTTCCAGCTTTGAAAGTGGGAGCCCCCCACTGCTTAGGCCTGTGAGTACCTTGAGACTGTGGCCTAGGTGGTCTGCTGTTCCTAGATTTGGACTGAGAAGGTCCGGAAGAGACAGGAAAGGACCAATTTTTAGAAGGCCAATGCCTACTAAATCTGGGAGGTTGTACTTGCAGGAAATCTTTAACAGTTTGCATAGATTTAGCTTTTTCCTCCATCTTTTTAAGACCTTCTTCTGCTTTGTTGCCAAACAGGCAGCCTTGGTTTAAGGGAGCATCCAGTAATTTGGCTTAACATAATCTGGCAGAGTTTGCTCCTTAAGCCAAGCATGCCTTCTAAGAACAGACCCAGTAACAGCAGCCCTAGAAGATGCCTCTAAGGAGTCAAAACTACATTGCAAAGTATGTTTACCAACTTGTTCAGTAGAATACATTAAATCCTGTAATTCTTTATTTTCGGGTCTACTTTAATTATCCGAAAGCTGATTCCAACGAATGCAAATCCATCAACACATATACATCGAACCGCCAAATAAGCGAACTCACAAAACAGCGAAACTCAAAATACTGAATTGTCATACTAGGCCAACCCCACCGCCCGAAACACACTACCCACCCAAACAAAATAAATAAACCACAAACATACACCAACCAAAACCCTACTTCTAACCCTACACTAAACCCCACATACACCACTATCTATGCACTCTCCTTAACTCCTCCCTAACCTTGAGGTCCGTAACTACCGCACACTTACCCTATGGAGCTATACCCAAACAAAACAAACCACACACATACACTAACCAAACTCCTACCTCAAACCCTACACTAAACGTTAAATACATTACCCATATTACATTACCTATCTATGCACTTACCTTAACCCGCACCCTAATCCTAACCCTAATGTCCGTAACTATCGCACACTTACCTTACGGATCTGTAGCCCAAGACGGACCAACCAAAACACTTCCACATTTCGAATTTCGCAGAAATTTCGTGGTTTTGTGAGTTCGTTTATTTTGCGGTTCGATGCATATGTGTCGATGGATTTGCATTCGCTGGAATCAGCTTTCGGTTAAATAAAGTAGTCCCTTATTTTCAGCATAGTCAGAAATCAACACCAATTTCTATTTAAGTAATCCAGTAATATGCTGCTGGTACTCATATGAAACTGGCAGTTTAAGGCCCTAATGGCCAATGTAGCAGAAGTGTATACCTTCTTACCCCATCTGTCCAGTTGTTCAGTAGAATACATTAAATCCTGTAATTCTTTATTTTCGGGTCTACTTTAATTATCCGAAAGCTGATTCCAACGAATGCAAATCCATCAACACATATACATCGAACCGCCAAATAAGCGAACTCACAAAAAGTACAGTTTTGTACCTACCATAAATGTAGATGTCCGAGAGGTATGCATCTGCAGTCCTAACAAATGGGTTGTCCTGGCCTCAGGCAGCCCTTCGGTCGGCCGGATTCCAAAGTCTGGGTCTGGCCTCGGCTGATGTCGCACTTCACCCGATGTCATAGCTGCAGTTCAGCGGGTATAAAGGCATCAACCGACACCATTTTCCTCAGTGTTTCTTGCCCCAGATGCCAGGTGCCCTCTAGGAAGGCTAAATTTGGATAAATGCAAATGTTTCCAAACAATAGAGAGCAAATATAAATAAACATGTATATACATATATACAAACAAATACACCATAATAGATTCCCCCAGCTAGCTACAAGATGGGCAAATACCCTAGGAGTACCACAGAGGGAAGGAGGGTGAATCCTGACTGCAGATGCATACCTCTCGGACATCTACATTTATGGTAGGTACAAAACTGTACTATGTCCTTCAAGGATGCATCTGCAGTCCTAACAAATGGGTAGAATACCATAGCCAAACTGGAGGAGGAGGCACTAAGGAGGCACTAAGAGTTTATGGTGTAGTTAAGATCCCTTGCAAAACAGCAGTGGCAAAACCTGCTCGGGATCTGGAATATAAAGGTAGATTATAATGCTTGGCAAATGTATGCACGGAGCTCCAAGTAGCAGCCTCTAAAATGTCTTTGGTAGCCACTCCTCGTAAGAAAGCTGTAGTAGTGGCTGTAGCCCTTGTGGAGTGAGGTCTGATGTTTTCTGGAGTTGCCTTTCCATGAAAAGAGTAACAAAATCTAATGCAATTTCCTATCCATTTTGAGATTGTTTGTTTTGAAATTGCTTTTCCTTCCATTCCTGTTGCATATGCTACCAGAAGCTGGTCAGTTTTTCTATTGTTCTTGGTTCTGTCCAGGTAGTAGCGCAAATGTCTGTGTACATCCAAGGTATGCAGCAATCTTTCCCCCCTGTTCTACGGGTTGGGGAAGAATGTTGGTAGGTGTACTGCTTGGTTTAATGATACCCTGGAGACCACCTTTGGCATAAAGGTAGGATTAGTTCTCATGGACACTCTATCCTGATGGAAGATAAGGAAGGGCTGTACTGCCATTAATGCCTGTAATTCAGAAACCCTTCTAGCTGAAGTGATTGCAAGCAGGAATGCAGTTTTCCAAGATAAGTACTGTAATTCTGCTGTTGCTGCTGGTTCAAAAGGGGGGAGTGTCAACTTTTCTAACACAAAGTTCAAGTCCCATGTAGGCAATGGTGGTTTCCTTGGTGGCTTTACATTTTTAATTCCTCTGAGAAACTGCCTGAGTAGAGGTTGATAAAAGACTGGAGGATCCATGTTGTATTCTGCTGAAATTGCTGATGCATGAATCTTAATGGAGGAGTAAGACAGACCATTGTGGAAAAGCTCTGCTAAGTATTCCAGGATGTTAGCTATGTTTGCCAATGATGCATCTACTCCTTTTGTTGCACTCCAAATGAGATATCTTTTCCATTTTGCTGAATAAGTTTTCCTTGTTGAGGGTCTGCGAGCCTCCAAGATAATGTCTTTAACCCTTTGAGATAGATCTGGGTTATTTTGCCTTATGTAATGTTCCAAGCAGCTAGCTGCAGTGTTTTCAAGTTTGGATGCAGGATTTTGAAGTTGTTCTGTGTTAGCAGTAGAGGTAGTAGGGGCAGAGGCCATGCGTGTTCCCGGGACATACTCCTCAGTAGCGGGTACCAATGTTGCCTTGTCCAGTCTGGAGCTATCAAGATGATCCTCGGGTGATCTTCTTTGATCTTCAGTAGCACTTTGTGCATCAAAGGAAGAGGTGGGAATGCATATGCTGTCAGGTTTTCCCAACTGAAGGATAGGGAGTCCACCTTCCAAGCAAGTGGGTGGTATGTCCTTGTGCAGAATTTTTTCAATTGGTGGTTGTGTGGGGATGCAAACAGGTCTATTTCTGGCAGTCCCCATTTCCTTGTGATGGTTTTGAAGATGTCTGGATGCAGCATCCATTCGTGGGCATCCGTGGTGGTTCTGCTTAAGATGTCTGCTAGTATATTTTCTTTTCCTGGCACAAATATGGCCTGGAGCTGAATGTTGAGGCTCAGGGCCACATTCCAGAGGTCCATTGCCATCCGGCATAGAGGATATGAATGTGTGCCTCCCTGTTTGTTGATATACCACATAACTGTGGTGTTGTCCGTCCTTATTAGCAAATGACCCTGTTGAAGAAATGGTCTGAATTGCCTGTTTTACTGCCAGCATCTCTTTTTGATTTATGTGTAGGTTCATCTGGTCTTGAGTCCATAAGCCTTGTATGCACTTGTCCACCATGTGTGGTCCCCAACCGAGGTCTGAGGCGTCCGTGGTGATAGTCTGGCTTGGGTGAGGCCTGTGGAAGGGCAGTCCTTTGTTCAATTGACAGGCCTGGGCCCACCACTGGAATTCTTGCTTCAGGCATGGAATTATTGGAATTTGGGTTTCTAGGCTGTGCTTGTGCTGAGACCATAAATTCCTCAGGTACCATTGCAACTTCCTCATATGTAGTCTGGCATGTGGAATTAATATTATGCAGGATGCCATGTAACCCAGGGCTTGCAGGATTTTCCTTGCTGTAAGCTGGTTCTGCTTGTTAATGCCATGAAATAGAGTGGTAGCTGCTTCTGTTTTTCTGCTGTGAGGAATGCCATCTGGTTTGATGTGTCCAGTTCTGCACCCAAGAAGGTTATCCTTTGGGATGGTATCAGCCTTGACTTTTTTGTGTTGACTGTGTATCCCAGGGCTTGCAGCAGGTGAATAACCTTTTTCAAATCTTTTGTTAATTTGTCTTTGCTGTCTGCTTGTAACAGGCAGTCGTCCAGGTATGGATAAATTTGAATTCCCTGAAGCCTGCAATAAGCAATTACTGATGCCAGGCATTTCGTGAATACTCTGGGCGTAGTAGATAAGCCAAAAGGCAATGCTGAGAATTGATAATGCTCTGATCCTGCAAGAAATCTGAGGTATCTTCTGCAATTTGGTCGTATGGGGACGTGCAGGTATGCCTCATTGAAATCCAGAGTCACCAGCCAAGACTCCTTGCCCAGCATGGGAAGAAGTTGCTGTAGGGTCAGCATTTTGAATTTTGGAACAATGAGATATGTGTTTAGAGCGGACAGGTCGAGGATAGGTCTCCATTGGTTTTCCTTTCTTGGTACCAGGAAAAGCCTTGAATAAAATCCTTGTCCTTGTTCCATAGCCGGTACCTTTTCTATAGCTCTCATCCTTAGTAAATGGTCTATTTGTTGCAGAGCGTTTGTCCTTTGGTTTGGAGGTAGGTTTGGCATTCCTCTCTTCCTTGGAAGAGTATGGAAGTGAAACCTGTAGCCTTTGTCTATTGTCCGTAAAATCCATTTGTCTCCTGTAATGTAATGCCAATTTACTGAAAATAAGGCTAGCTTTCCGCCTAAGGGTGCTCCCAGTTGTTCCCTGGTAGGCGGTTTCAGAGCCAAGTCACTGTGATTGTCCTGTGGAAGTGGTAGTGGCTGGATCTGTGGCAGTACTTCTCTGGCTGTTAGGCTGCCACTGACGTCCCCTGTAGGCACCTCTGGATTGACCTCTGCCTCTAGGGCATCTATTTCTGCTTCTCTGTGCTCTGGTGGTGTCTGGAAAGGACCAATTCTTGGAAGGCCAGTTCCTACTAAACCTCGGAGGCTGGACCTGTAAGAAATCCTTGACTGTCTGGACAGATTTAGCTTTTTCTTCCACCTTCTTCAACACTTGCTGTGCAGGGGAACCAAACAAACTGTGCTTTTCCATGGGAGCATCTAGAAGCTTTGACTTTACATGGTCTGGTAAGGATTGCTCTTTTAACCATGCCTGCCTTCTGATCACTGTACCAGTCATAGCTGATCTAAAGGAAGCCTCCAGTGCATCATAGCCGCATTTTAAGGAATGATTACTGACCTGCTGAGTGTTATGCACCAAATCCTGAAGGGACTTACGGTCTAAAGGCTCAGGCGAGGACAGTTTTTTAGTGAGCTGATCTAACAGGAATTCCTGATACTGAATCATGTGGAATTGACAGTTTAAGGCCCTAGCCGAAAGAGTAGCAGAAGTATAAACTTTTTTACCCCATCTCTCCAATGCCCTAGATTCTCTTTCAGAGGGGAGGGTTTTTTTGGCAGAGGCAGTTGCAACAGCTTTGGGGCCCTGTGAAATAGTTTCAGGATCCGCAATAGGAGCCTTATACAAATGATAATGTGTGTCCGGAACCCTGTAGTATCTGTCGGGCTTAGCAGGGGCCGGAGGCAGGGAGTCAGGGGCAGTACAAGCATCATTAAATGTATCATCCACAACTGTAAGTACTGGAGGAATAGCTAAAGGCCTATGCTGTGGTAAATGTAGAAAGGTCCTAAGCCTTTTCCTAGAGTCTGAAAAATCCTGGCCCTGCCATTGAAATTGTTCCCTCATAGCATGCAAGGTTTCCCCAAAAGAAAATTCCTCAGGAGGAGAGGCAGAAGGTATGGAATCCTCTGCATCAGAGTCCTCATATGGAGAATAAGGGCCTTTTGGAGGATTTGTAATTTCTGAATCATCAGAGGAGTAATCCGAAGAAACTGGCTCAGGGGGCTCTGCTCTAGGCCTCTTCTCTGGAGGTGGGTGAGAGGCCCTGTCAGGGTGAGACTGGGTTCCCCTGATCAAAGAAATGAGATCCTCTGCTAGACTAAGCATTTGAGTACTAGAGCTAGGCCTGTGAGAGGGGGTTTTAGCAGGCACGGCCTTTGAAGATTTAGCTGCTTTAGCCCTGGCAAAAGCCTTAATTGACATGGATGCAGGGGGCCTAGCAGCTCCACGTGCAGGAGTAGATACATCTAAGGGGATAGTATCTGATAAATCCTGAGAAACTGTAAGAGCAGGTGGATTTTCCATAGCAGGTTCAGCCATGCTGGAAGAGGCCTCGGTAGTAGGAGGCATGCTTTCGGCCGAAGGAAGAACCGCAGACTCGGTTTCAGCCGAAACCGAGACACTCGCGGTTGGCTTAACCGCGGTTTCGGCCGAAACCGCGGACCGCGAGTGTCGGTCCTTTTCCTTACGCTTTTTAGCTAATTGTGAAGTCGGAGTCTCCGATGGCATGATATAAGCAAAAGCGGAGCCGAAAAACTCCTCTGCAAACTCCGACCGACGTCTAAGTGTCCGTCGGTTGAAGGAAGCACAGGCTAGACAAGCTGCTACGTCGTGGTCTGGGCCTAAACAAGGTAGGCAGTAAGAGTGGAAATCTTTATGAGGTATTTGTTTCCCACAAGTTAAACAGTTATTCACTTTTTCTGACATCGGCTGAGGCAAGAAAGAGTCCCCAACGGGGTACTTAGCTTTTTAGAAGTCTTCGGTAGTAGCAATCTCTGGTTCTGACCGACCTGCACTTGCAAACAGCTTCTGCTTCGGGCGCCACGCGGCAAGAAAGACTGAGGAAAATGGCATTGGCTGATGCCTTTATACCCGCTGAACTGCAGCTATGACGTCGGGTGAAGTGCGACATCAGCCGAGGCCAGACCCAGACTTTGGAATCCGGCCGACCGAAGGGCTGCCTGAGGCCAGGACAACCCATTTGTTAGGACTGCAGATGCATCCTTGAAAGACATCAGCGAAACTCAAAATACTGAATTGTCATACTAGGCCAACCCCACCGCCCAAAACACACTACCCACCCAAACAAAATAAATAAACCACAAACATACACCAACCAAAACCCTACTTCTAACCCTACACTAAACCCCACATACACCACTATCTATGCACTCTCCTTAACTCCTCCCTAACCCTGAGGTCCGTAACTACCGCACACTTACCCTATGGAGCTATACCCAAACAAAACAAACCACACACATACACTAACCAAACTCCTACCTCAAACCCTACACTAAATGTTAAATACATTACCCATATTACATTACCTATCTATGCACTTACCTTAACCTGCACCCTAATCCTAACCTTAATGTCCGTAACTATCGCACACTTACCTTACGGATCTGTAGCCCAAGACGGACCAACCAAAACACTTCCACATTTCGAATTTCGCAGAAATTTCGTGGTTTTGTGAGTTCGTTTATTTTGCGGTTCGATGCATATGTGTCGATGGATTTGCATTCGCTGGAATCAGCTTTCGGTTAAATAAAGTAGTCCCTTATTTTCAGCATAGTCAGAAATCAACACCAATTTCTATTTAAGTAATCCAGTAATATGCTGCTGGTACTTTAACATATGAAACTGGCAGTTTAAGGCCCTAATGGCCAATGTAGCAGAAGTGTATACCTTCTTACCCCATCTGTCCAGGGCCCTGGAATCTCTATCAGAGGGGATAGGATTTTTGTCAGTAGTAGCCTTAATGCCTCTGGGTCCCTGTGAAATGGCCTGTGGGTCTACAGTAGGATTCTTAAGGCGGAACTTGTGAGAATCAGGTACTCTCTAATACCCGTCAGGTTTCCTGGGAGCCGGAGGTAAGGTGTCTGGGGCCAGGCTAGATTCCAAGAAGGCATCATCTACAATGTCCAGTACAGGGGGGATAGCTAAAGGCCTGTGTTGAGGTAGGAGTAAGAATTCCCTAAGCCTCTTTTTGGAGTCAGAGTAATCCTGGCTTTCCCAACGGAAATGCTCCCTAACAGTGTGCAAAGTTTCACCAAAAGAGAAATCTTCTGGAGGGGAAGCAGAGGGAATGGAGTCCTCTGCATCAGAATCCTCATAGGTAGATAAGGGCAAATCCTGGTCATCAGAAGAAACAGAAATTTCAGAATCCTGATCAGAAGAATCAGAAGGAAAATCAGTTCTAGGTCTCTTAGAGGGAGAAGGGTGTCTTCCCCTAATTACAGTAATAAGGTCTTCAGCCATTCTTATAATTTGTTTTTAAGGCATATGGACCTGACCATGCAGTTTGGACGTTGGTTTTCTAGGCGTGGATTGAGTCTTAGGCCTTGAAGAAGAAGATGGCGCTGGTTTGATATGCAAGTCAGTAGGCCTGAATACACCCTCATATACCCCATTCAAGATAGAGACATACGCAGGATCCATAGTCAAAGAAGCATCTCACGGCATACCGGACTCCGAATGGGTCCCAGTAGAGGCCTGTGAATCTGAAGTAGCGGGTATCAGGGGCTGCGAAAAAGCTTCACAGAGTACCTGCGAACTGGCGTCTAGCTTAACGGAACCGTCGTCGGCAGCTTTGGACCTACGCGGTCTGTCTCTGTCTTTATCTTTACATTTTTTTTGGAATGTCGGTAGTCGGATGGCTTACCGAAGCCATTTCTACATAATTGAAATGAGTACCGAAATAGTTAGATGTGAAAATGAACCGACGACAAATAGTAAGAGGATTGAATAAGGCACAAAACCGACAGCGAGGGATGTCGTGGTCTGGGCCTAAGCAAGGAATGCAGTACGAATGAAAATCTTTATGAGGTATTTACTTTCCACAAGAAATACAACTGTTAACTTTTACTGACATCGGTTTAGAGCAAGAAAAAGGATCTCCAATGGGGTACATAGCTTTTTTGAAGACTTCTGTTCTGAAACTCGAAAATGAAAATTTTAGGAGTTGGCCGACCGGCACTTTCAAACTGCTTCTGCTTCGGGCACCGCACAGCAAGAAAGAATGATGTAATGGCGTCGGCTGCATGCTTTATACCCCTGACTACCTGATGTCATGGATGGAGACAGCAACCGACGCAGGACCCAAGACTTTGATAATCAGGCCTGCTGAGGGCTACCTGCAAGCAGATAACCCAAATGTAATGAATGCAACAGTGAAACACGAAGAACATCAACAAAACAGTTCTCAGTTTCTTCTTAACAGTGACATCCTCAAGCCTTTGAAGTGACCCATTACTTTGTTACTAATACTACAAGCATGCAACTAAGACAAACTATATAAAGCAAATCTCTCATCCTCTCAGCAACTGACTCATGAAGAAAGCTTCAAATCAGATACTTTTCAAAACACCAGTACTATTTATTTAGTGAGCTCACAAAAATAAGACTAGATGAATTAGCTTTCATTTTCTGGAAAAAAAGTCTTTATTTGCAATGAATGTGATTATTTATTCATGAGAATCCAACTCTTTTTCAAAAAGCATTATGGATTGTAGTATGTTACATCGAAATTATAAGCCAAAGTAAGGGGTATTTGTGGGGTACGCTTATAAGTGATCCAACACACCTTCTCATCTCTTTTCCATTTCAACTACCCCAAATCAGACAGGCATATACATACTTCATGACGCACATACTGAAACAATACCAGCAGCTGTACCAGTGACACCATACCAGAAACATTGCACTCAAACAATGGACTTACAGACACAGGGCAATATATATATCTCAATCAAGCCATGATGAAATCTCTAGAAACCACATTGAACACAATTTTACTCTATCTCCACTTCACAATGCATAATATTTACACCATACTTACAAAAGCACACCTTCACTCCCTAAAAACCCACAGCCACCCACTCATACACACCCAAACCCACACAACATATATGTTAACTTTGAGGCTTTTCCCACTACTATGCAAAACACTAGTATAATAGCTTTGGCAAGTGAAATTGATTGATGGATGTCAACTCAGGACTCCCATCCTTAACCACTTCACTGCACTTGCATCAGTATAGATTTGCTCTAGTTCTTTTACATCACAAACACATGGACAGAACTGGATAACCATGATGCAATGGCCAGATTTTCACAAAACAATATCATATGGCTAATGTGGGCAAATATATTTGTTCAGTGTCACTACAAGTCTCCAAACTTAGTCTTATGACACCTGCTACCCATCACCTTGTCAGCACTTGTCAGTCCACAGCTGAAAA